>NC_139677.1:48763642-48846142 GCF_964106915.1 Podarcis gaigeae | reverse complement strand
TTGAAAACTAAACCATGAACTGTAAAATAATTCAGATCTGTCATGGAGATTTCAGCATACCAAATAGTAACACTGCCTGCCCTACTCTCATTTCTTCACTGGCTGTAAACAAGAAAACAAAGATTCTCTCCCTCTGTTTTCATTTTCAGCCTTGCCATACACAGTTTCTTTTAGAACAAAAAAACACAGATTGCTCTTCAGAATTAGTAGACGGGGAAGGAGAGAAGAAGTCAGAAAAAGTGCCTAGTGAATGATGTATTCAAGCTCTAATTTTTCATAAAACCAATTGTATTAATATTCAATTTATATATTTGTATAAGCATTGATAAACTAGGTATTTGGCAATAAAAAAATGCTGGGAAGGAGGAATCGTGAGGAATAAGTCTCTAGCTATTTTTACTACTCTAAGCTCATCTTGGCACCTGGTGAGCCTCTCTGGGAGGAGCATTCCACAGCTGGGGAGCCAACACCAAGAAGCCACTCACTTCATTCCAGATGCCAGGGCAACTGGAAGAATTACATCTCTTGTGGTTTCCTATGCCCAGACTGTCACACTGTTAGTCAGTGTGAAGAAGAGAGGAGTGAAGGAGGAAAAAACTTCCCTTCGCTATCTTCCTGCATGCCTTTGCTGCTACTCCACCAACATGTTAAAGGAAGAGGGGTACAGGTAGCTTAAGGGGAACAGGAAAGATAGCAAAGATGGCTGGAAAAGGCCAGTTCCTCCTCACTGATCAGAACAAAATCCAAGCTGAATGAAAATTTGAGAGCTTATAAAGTTAGCTCACCTCAATTTTGTGTTGGGCTTTAATAAGCCCCTGGCTTAGTTTCTGAGCCCCTTGTGGGATAAGTAGTATTCCTAATTCTTTTGAAATCTATATGTAAATATGCTCAATTAAGCAATAAATGTATATTTACACAATCCAATTAGAAAAAAGCCACAACCCAATGAACAAGCTGCAGCCCAATAAATAAGATGCTGTTTACCTGTAGCCTTGCCCACCCCATCCCAGCATGCCTTTATAATATCTACTATCTAATACTGTGAAAGTAAACAAGCTTTGTTTCTGCAATTTGCACTGACCGTCCACATTCATGTGGTTGGTAAATTGCCACAGAATCTGGCCTCCAAGAGATGGTACTGAATGAATTTTACACCAAAAGTATAGGACTTGCATGTCTGACAGCTGTAAAATAAGTGGTTGACTGAAGACTGGCAACTGTTACAAGTTAATGGACAGGCTGGGATTAAGAACCAGCTGAAAGAACATCTAATTAAGCTCCAAACTTTACAAGCTGTCAAGAAGGCTTTAAGATTTCCCAAACAATTGGCAGTGTTTGATTTTTGTCCTTCAAGTGCTGTACAGCAACATCTCTCAGTTTTGCACAGAACAGTACAGGCCTTGAAGTGCTACTCCACAGAGTTTTTCTCTTACTTCCAAGGCCAATCTTTTGCTCAGGCACAACGATCAGTTGGTCGCTTGCCTCTCCCTTGGGTGTAAAAATGCTCCCTTAACTGCATTATGGAAGCAACAACTGCACTTCCTATTAGGAGAAAAACCAGTGGCACAGTATGAAAGGGTATTATTTTTCCCTCTTGAGGAAAGCATGGGGAAACTGGAGCCACAGAAAATTTAGTGCAGCTACAGATAAATACAACACCATGATTACACTGGAGTTTGTCACCTAAAAATTTGACCAGAGATGCATACTCCCAAATGCTATGGGGACATGCACAGGAGGACTTCAAATGGGCATGGTTCCTTGGCACATGTCCATGTCTGACATCTCTTCACTCTTTACGTGTCTAACTGCAGCAAGCATTAGTGCACTCACAATGCAACATAGTGTAAAGCAGCTCTCAGTGTTAACTTTAATATTCTCATCCAGATCTGGCATTCTAAAAGATCTTTAGTCAAAAACGTTATTTTGTAGCTACACTTACAAGTGAGCTCTTTCAGTTCTGTAAACAGTAAACAGTTCCCTTTCCTCTCACATTAGTTGTTTCTATAGTTCTAAGCACACTTTCTCCTTGCGACCAGTGGAATGCATGGAAGGGGCTTCAGTTGTCAAAGTTCTTAGTGCCTCCTTGCAAAGAGCGGCAACACCAGTTAGGTTGATAGAAGCAGTTGTCTGTCCTTTGCTGGGAAAGGAGGCTTCCTTTTGATGCCACCTACTTGAATAACTATTGGTCGCTTTCCAACACATGATTCTGAGGGAAAGTTTTGGAGCATGAAGTACCATCTTAGCTCATTGGACTCCTGAATCCTGTTCATTCTGGTTTCTGATTTGGCTTTGGGGCCTTTGGCGGAGAAATGACAGGCCTAGTTGCAAACTATCCAGCCAGGAAAAGATGTTCATAGTTTTGGAACTGCAACTGCATCCAGCTTTGCTCCTGGGTAAATAAGTGGCAACCGAGCCACAAGTGCTTTTGCACAGCCTCACCAGGTATTCCACTTTGTATGCCATGGTTACTTGCAGGTTACATTGCTGTAGCATGCTCTGTGTGAGGCTGCCATTGAAAACTGTCAGGAAAATTCGGGTGGTGCAAATGCAGCAACTATCCTGTTGACTGGGGCCTGTTTTTGTGACCATGGAACACACAAATTCTACCCACTTCATAAGCTCTCATTTGTTTCTGTGTTGGGGCTGATCTAAGATTTTTTTTGCTGCCTCAGGTGAAGGACACAATGGTGCCCCAACCCAGTTCCACATACAGAAGCCTACCAGACGTAGCTGTGAGGAGACACAGCAATTGACTGTGGGCAGCAGCTCCGATTACAGTGCACAAAGCAGGCTGCAACACCTTCTCACTGATCTGCACACTCTGGCATCTACCACCAGAGGCAGCTACCTCAGTTTGCCTTATGTTAGAGCCAGTCCTGCTTCCACATTCAAACTGTTGGGTTTTAGTCTTTAAAGCCCTAACCTGTTAGGGATCTGGATACGTGAAGGTATCACATGCCAACTTGCCTGCACACTTGAGTTTTCATAGGAAGCCCTGCAACATGTCCCATCTCTATAGCTGGCACTATAGTTCTCCATAATAGCTCTTGTCAGGAGCAACTGGTAGCATGGTGACAACCTTCTAACAGCAGTGTCACTGCCACTTACCAGGTTGGGGTGAGGGAAAGGGCATACCAGTGGGAGATCCAGCAGTGTGTGGGCACAATACCTATCTCATAGCCACCTACACCCATACCATTCCGATGGCGACACTGCTGCCTGAAGGCTAGCTCCATGGCAATGCCCTATCAGCCACTTCTAGCCCAAGTCGTGGGACATCTTGTCTCAAGAAATACAAGTAGCTGCCTTTCTGTTTTCAGGGAAGTTTTTAATCTGTGATATTTTAGTGTATTTTGGGTTTCTATGGAAGCCGCCCAGAGTGGCTGGGGAAACCCAGCCAGATGGGCGGGGTACAAATAAATTATTATTATTATTATTATTATTATTATTATTATTATTATTATTATTAATGCCAAGTAGTTATTGATAGCTGCTTTCTGCTTTTAAACTTGTTATTGGTGCTGTTCATTGTTTTGGCTTTCATCTTTGTTTTAGTCAGCTTGGGTGCTTCGTTGTTTAGCCAAAAGGTAAGAGATTAATGTTTGAATAAATAAATGAAACAAAAACATAATATTTGTGAGAAACAATAAGGACCAAGACATAATAAATAAAAAAAATGCTTCAGACAAAACATTCCACTATTAAATATTTAAAACAAACTGGAAAACCGCAGAAGAAGTGAAAAGAAAATCCCATTATTTGTCTGGAATTTCATCTCATGAGAGCTTAACATCCAAAAAGCATGGCAAGAATTTAAATTTCAGATGAAAAGCCACACACATCTCCTCCTCCTCTTCCTCCTCCTGCTGCTTCTTTTGGTAAGAATGCAAACCACCAATGTAACTAAAACCACTCATTTCAAAATTCAAATTAAACCTTGGTTCTGTGTGTATTATAAATTTATATAAACAGCACTTCCAATTATATATAATATAGCAGGTTGCAATGCATCCAACTTTTCTCTGTATTGGTACTGTTCTGTTTGGAGGAGGAGTCCATGCATTTTCCACTCTTACTGCACTAGTTCTGTTTAGTCTCTATTGGCTTATTATTTAATTCCCTTTAGATCCCTGTCTCTTTGGTGTCTCTTTTACCACTGTTCCAATTTGCCGAATGGAAACAGCACTGCAGCAGTCAATGACTCCAGGAGCTATGTCACTGTGGTGTTTTGTTTTGTTTTGTTTTGTTTTTTACCTATTAACTCATATCTCTCATTTTCCAAGCTAGCAAAAGCCAGGGGGTTACCCTTAGGAACTGCCAGACAACCTGCAATGGGAGGAGGCTTCCAGAATAGCAGGCTGGGATCCTGAACCTCTATATTTAATGTAGAAATTGGTGTGGGGCAGGGATGTAACAGCAGCCAGTCTAGCACCGGGATGATGGGTATCCTGTGCATCACGACACAGCAGTGAGCATGAGGGGAGCCATTCACACATTCTTTCTCTTTCTCTCATACACACCCTTGTGGTGGCAAGGAAGGTGCCCAGAGTGTGCTCTTACAAGAATAGGAATTCTCCCCACAAACCTTCCATCCCATTACCACTTCACTCCCCACAGCCTGCCAAACGGCAGCCGGGTGAGCAGAGTGCTGTTTCCTTTGGAAGAAATCTATATGTATAACTATATATCTATATCTATTCATTGCAATATAAGTGACCTTTACACTTAATGTTTGCAGTGGGTTTTTTTTTTTAAGATAAGTAGTTTGGACTATCTCTACTTAGAAGTGAAAATTATTGTCTCAGCTTCTTTGGAAAGCGGCAATTTCATTACCATTCTGAGGAGACTGTTGTTTCCTTAAAGAGCATCACATTTGACATGAATTTGGCCACGAAAGAGCCAAATTAATGATTCTGATTTGAATCTGAGATGAATGCACAGCTAGCATTTGTGAATAAGCAAGTGAATAACACAATGGTTTGAGTAATCAGTTCAGGAACTGGTCAAACAAAATCTTTCCAAACGAAAGTCCAGCTGTACTGAGACTGGTTCCTTCATGAAGTCTGAATCACAAAGCCAAACCTTTTAAAAAGGCTGCCTAATCACCACAGTTAGAAGCCAGGCTTACGAGACCCCTATCTGGCATCAGTCTCAAGGTCAGGATATAGTTGAACAATCAGTTCATTTAGAAAGTGATGAGTTTGCTCTTTCAGGAGTTAACAGAGTCCAAATATCTTTGCTTCACACAGAAATACAGGAGTATCAAGTGATGAAAGGGAAGGAGTTCCTTTTTGGTGAGAATCACAGCATCCTCTGAAATATTAATGAAGCCCTTTTATATGCCAGAGTCTAAAAAGGACTTTGAATAATACATTGGAAGGCAACAGCAGCAATTCAGCCATTGAATTCTCTTTGCTCTTCACAGACGCAGCTAACACATTTTTTTTTTTAATGGAAATAATGTCTAGGCCAGCCTAGCCCAAAACATCTGGAGAACGCCAGGTTGGGGAAGGCTGGTCTTCGTTTACAGGGGAAGATGAGAATTCTTTTTAAAAAAATCAAATTTATTGAGTTTTTAACATAAAATATAATAAAAGCCAAACTAATCTAAAGAAGATAAATAAAAGAGAAACAAGAATAAGCAAGAGAAGAGAATAAATAAGGAGAAAAAGAAAATAAGAAATAATATAAACAAACAAACAAACACAAGGTCCTCTATAATAACCTGAGAGCTTCCCCCTCTTCTCCCAGCCTCCCATCTGGGGAGATTCTCTCTACCCTGCCCGTCATGCAGGGCCCTTCATCGGGAAGATGAGAATTCAAGATGAGGAGAAACTGTCCAACAGTCCTTCTCTACATGGAGGATGAAAGAGATGAATCTGAGGTGGTTTGGGAATAAATGGATAGAACACAAAGGCAGAGGAAAACTACAAAGCTATGAATGGGGGATAGAGGCAAAGTCAAGACTAAAACCCCAAACTATGAAGCCTGAAACACTCTTGTAAAACTGGAGGGTTTAGGTCCACCGGTTTGGGTAGGACATAAAAATATCCACTCCCTTCAGCACTTGCTGAAAGACTTGCTTTAGAAGCAGAGTATTAAGCAGCTGCCACATTACATGCTAGTAAACAGCCTGGTATGTTTGGGGCTTTCGATGTTTATATAAACAGCAGTGTGACCTGCTTTCCCCCAACTGACAAGTGAAGATGTTGCTATAATTGGCTTTTGAACGAGTCATCCAGAAGGCAATGTAACCACTCCCGATCAGCGCTGTTTTTCTATATCTAACTGACACAATAATTTCCAAGTGCAATAAATTGTTACATATTAAGCCAGTACCTAAAGACACCAACTGGACTTTGATTCTCCATCATCTTATATGAGAACCACGCAGTCCCTGCCCAGAAGAGGGGGAGGGGAACAATGGTAAACAGAAATGCAACAATGAGCTTAATTAAAGAGGAATGAGCAATTATTGGGGTGTGGACAAATGTTTAACGGCTGAATATAACAGATTGATTGTAACAATGAAGGAAAAGGGCAGGGACAAGGGAAGATGAAAATGCAGAAAAGAAAGAAGCCTGTGAAAAGCAAAAATGATGAGTATCCTCCCCAAACTCCATTTTGGAGCATTCTACTGAGATACCAGCATTCTGATGCACAGAAAATGGCTCAGGTTGGCTTGCTATTGCTGTGAATTGTGATACTGAAGCTTTTATTGGGCATTCATATACTGCTCTTCCAATATAATAGGTAGGGGGGAAATGTTTTGTTTATTTAAAATATTTTTATCCTGCCTTTAATTGTAGTGGATGATCCTAGAGCGGGGTACAATCAGTTGCCAATAAAATACATAGCATATGTAGTTAGTACGTAATTTTAAGAAGACAAATATCAAATAGAAACACTAATATACATAATGGGGGAAGTCTGAAAACTTGTCCACCCATTCAGGACTCGTATGAAATAGAATAGAAGTAGCCAATGTTGCATCTTCCACATATCAATGGACTCCCAGCCCACATCAGCCCAATCAAGAATGGCCAACAGTCAGAGATGATGGAAGTCCAACAACATCTGAGGGCCACAAGTTGCCCAGACCTGAAATAAACATATGCAGCTTCAGCCAAAAGTGATGCATACAATACCAGTAGTCCACTGGGAACAAGATAAAGGCCTAGACACAAGCCCTGTTGAGGTGTTTTGCATTACGCAATTACAATCACATGAGGGAAAGATCAGGGCCACAGCTGCCGACGTGAGCGCCATGCTCCATACCACTTCTGGTCTCCCTGATTGCAGTAGCTTCTAAATGCCTAGATGCATTGAGCAGACTTTCCTCTTCAGACATTTCATCCCAATATGTAGATCAGGCTTCCTCAACCTCAGTCCTCCAGATGTTTTTTGGCCTACAACTCCCATGATCCCTAGCTAACAGGACCATTGGTCAGGGATGATGGGAATTGTAGTCTCAAAACATCTGAAGGTTGAGGAAGCCTGGTGCAGATGGTAGGGCTGCACCAGATGAGGTTGAGGAAGCCTGGTGTAGATGGTAGGGCCAGGGCCAGAAAGCTTGGGCCTGCATTCTCCCCTCACAGGATTATAACAGTGTGGGGCATAATATTGGAACAGGGTTACAGGGAACTGCCCTGAGACCTGTGGGTGTAGTATAGAAATTCAATTAATAGTAATAATAATAATAAAGTATTGCCTAGGGCCTCTGGGTGAATTGTGTGACTGAGGCTTCACCTACATCTCTGTTTAACCGTTTGATCCTTTGAAATTTCAAGATTTTGAAGTTGCTATTTTATTTACTTATTGAGGGGTTTTCTTAGTTTACCTTTCAGGGCCAAAAACACAAAAAAATGTGTTTTTCTCAAACACATTATGTGCAGCCTTTTGTCCCAATCCAGAGATTGTATTAATTGGAGAAATGTATTACAAGGTCAAGAGACAAATAATGAGGTCCCCTCCCCCGCAAATAAAATGTGGTTCAAAAGGATCATCCATCTCCTCAAATTTCTCTGTGGAGAGAGGCTATATACTAAACATTAATGTCTCCGCTAACCCAGAAATAGTACCTCGGGTTAAGAACTTTGCTTCAGGATGAGAACAGAAATTGTGCTCCGGCGGCACGGCAGCAGCAGGAGGCCCCATAAGCTAAAGTGGTGCTTAACAGTTTCAGGTTAAGAACGGATCTCCGGAACGAATTAAGTACTTAACCCGAGGTACCATTGTATGCTTGAAAGGACACTACAAACATTTTTGTGCAGACTGTATTATATATAACTAGACTTGTACGCAGTTATTGTTGTTATAAGTTTTATTATTTTGGAAAATAGTTTTTTTACGGGGTGAGGGAAGTGCTGTTTGAAGCAGCCCACCCTTCATTTAAAGAAGATGGGTTGCCACTGCTTCAAACAATCTCGCATTAGCTGTTAACTCTTTCCCACTAATAAATGGAACTTAAAAGAGCTTAACCTTGGCTGGATCATACCCATTTTGCCCCAGTCCTGCTTTCAAAGGCCCATGTATTTCCATGAATGTTCCATGGCCTTTGCCCAGAAAAGACCACAGAGTAGGAGGCTACATAGTCTAAGAAAAAATGCTAAATTTGCCTTTGCATTTAACTTGTGTTTTTAGAAATGTGACGTATACTAATTTTAAATAATAACAATAATTTTATTATTTATACCCCGCCCATTTGGCTTAATAGTGAATAGTGTCAGCTGGGGGAGAAGCAGATTGTTGCCTCAAGTTTGCCCTGGGCAATTGTTAAGCCTTCCCGCTCCTACTTCTGTCCTGAGGAAAATCCCTTCTCTGTAGCCAGTCTTTTGACTGGGAGAAACTCCCCCATTGGTTGATAATATTGCATGGATACACACACACACACACACCCTGCAAATTAAAGGCAAAGAAACATTTATTGACACATCTAGTATAATCCTAACTCTTCAACTACTGCTTAGTCTGCTTGGAAAAATGTGGTTCATAATTTTTTTTTATGGTAGATTCACATTTCCCCATGCAGTCTTTCCATTTGTTGTAGCTTCTTAAGGTTATTTTGTGGTATTGGAAGAAGGAATTGGCTGATCTGTTCCATGCAATGAGTGTCACAAACATTATTATGATTACAGGATAAAGCAAGCGGGGTAAGAAGCTGCACATTCAGCCATTTTCACTGAAGGGACTATAATTTTAACATTATTCAGCCCAATATAAACCGTGCATACAATCAGTATCATCTTACTGGATAATATTATGCTGGGAGTCAGAATGTTAACAATGTATCTAAGCATTTCTTAATAATAACCCAGAGCTCTAATGCTAGCCATTTCTGACTTTTCAAAAAAGCATACGTCTTGACCTTGATATCATCAAGACCAAAACTACTGCTTAGATAAAATATGTTCCTACCCTCAGGATTTGTTGTCTCTTGACAGGAATACAATAAAGCACTAAAATGTAAGCATGAATATATTGGCCATAGTTAAGCAAAAATAAAAAAGGAAAGGAAATAATTTTTGTTTAGATTAGTTTACTTTTTATTGTAATGTATTATGAAACGTCTTAATAAAATCTTATTTTTAAAAAAGAATATATTGGCCATAGCAAAGAATAACAATACACTGTCTTTGGTATAACAACAGCTGTATTCTGTCTCTGCTGAACACCAATTGCTGGAAATCACAAGTGCGGAGAGTGAAGTTAGGTCTTGCCTGTGGGTTTCCCTTAAGCATCTGACAGCCCACTGTGAGAACAAGATGCTGAACCAGATGAGCCTTTGGCCTGATCCACTTGGGTTCTTTTGTCTTTAAAATGACTTGCTGGCCGTTGGGACAAAATAATTCTTCACTAGCAAGAAAAATTGGGTCACTCTGGCAATTATCTTTCATTAGGTAAAGGTAAAGGGACCCCTGACCATTAGGTCCAGTCGTGGCCGACTCTGGGGTTGCAGCGCTCATCTTACTTTATTGGCTGAAGGAGCCGGCGTACAGCTTCCGGGTCATGTGGCCAGCATGACTAAGCTGCTTCTGGCAAACCAGAGCAGCGCACGGAAATGACGTTCACCTTCCCGCCGGAGCGGTACCTATTTATCTACTTGCACTTTGACGTGCTTTTGAACTGCTAGGTTGGCAGGAGAGGGACCGAGCAATGGGAGCTCACCCCGTCGCAGGAATTCGAAACACCGACCGTGTGATCGGCAAGTCCTAGGCTCTGTGGTTTAACCCACAGCGCCACCCACGTTACCACCCTTCAAAATCAGCTACCATCACACTCGCCACATCCATTCCCAGTCATTAAGGCACCTCTATAAACAACATTGCAGTACTCAATAATTTAAACTTGATCTAAAATAAGAACTCAAAACAAACCAAACATCTAAACTTTTATAAAGGTGGTATTACTTTGGCCTGTAGTGAAGTTCGCAAAAGAACTGAATATGTATGCTTAACCAAGTCTGGCCGGAATTCACAGCCAGCTCAGTCTGCAATGTGAGTCAGGCACCAGGAACCTTTCCCAGACATAAGTAGCACAGCTAAATCAGGAGACCTAGACAAAATTTGGGGCAGGATCAGGCCTACAAGCGTCAGTGTGGAACAGCAAGCAAGACAGTATTCAGAACAGACACCACCAGCCCAGGAAAGAGGAATGTAGGGAAAGCACAGCACCTGCCCAGTGGCAATCGGCACTTCTCCTTGATAGTTGGGTCTAGGTGGGTCTAGCTAGGAAGGTGATCCAAATTTTCTCATAGTCATATGAAACTTTTGAGTTTTGACAGCTGCCACACTACTGAGATAATAGCTGAACTGGGCACAAGTCCACTATACTCAAAACAAAGGAGGTGAACAGCAGGCCACAATAAATACATTACAGATTTTGTGCAGAGAAACAGCAGGCGAGGGGGCAGAAAGACTTGTGTTTCTCTGGTGACTAATGTGCAGCAGCAAGTGAAAATACTCACAGGTAGAGAATAAGGCATTTGTCCATCTCTAGTTCGGTTCAGGTCTCACATAACTCTCATAATTCTGCTCAGGAATAGAGTATTTAATATTAGCAAAGCTGAAGATTCATCAGGTAAACAGACCAATTAGAGGCTCACAGAAGCACAGACTTGGAAGGTAATGACTCAAAGGTCATCTAGCCCAATCTCCTGCTAATGTGTTGTTGTTGTTTAGTCGTTTAGTCGTGTCCGACTCTTCGTGACCCCATGGACCAGAGAACGCCAGGCACCTCTGTCCTCCACTGCCTCCCGCAGTTTGGTTAAACTCATGCTGGTAACCTCGAAAACACTATCCAACCATCTCGTCCTCTGTCACCCCCTTCTCCTTGTGCCCTCCATCTTTCCCAACATCAGGGTCTTCTCCAGGGAGTCTTCTCTTCTCATGAGGTGGCCAAAGTACTGGAGCCTCAGCTTCACAATCTGTCCTTCCAGTGAGCACTCAAGGTTGATTTCCTTCAGTATGGAGAGGTTTGATCTTCTTGCAGTCCATGGGACTCTCAAGAGTCTCCTCCAGCACCATAATTCAAAAGCATCAATTCTTCGGCAATCAGCCTTCTTTATGGTCCAGCTCTCACTTCCATACATCACTACTGGGAAAACCATAGCTTTAACTATACGAACCTTTGTTGGCAAGGTGATGTCTCTACTTCTCAAGATGCTGTCTAGGCCTGTCATTGCCCTTCTCCCAAGAAGCAGGCGACTTTTAATTTCGTGGCTGCTGTCACCATCTGCAGTGATCATTGAGCCCAAGAAAGTAAAATCTCTCACTACCTCCATTTCTTCCCCTTCTATTTGCCAGGAGGTGATGGGACCAGTGGCCATGATCTTCGTTTTTTGATGTTGAGCTTCAGACCATATTTTGCGCTCTCCTCTTTCACCCTCATTAAAAGGTTCTTTAATTCCTCCTCACTTTCTGCCATCAAGGTTGTGTCATCTGCATATCTGAGGTTGTTGATATTTCTTCCGGCAATCTTAATTCCGGCTAGGGATTCATCCAGCCCAGCCTTTCGCATGATGAATTCTGCATATAAGTTAAATAAGCAGGGAGACAAAATACAGCCTTGTCGTACTCCTTTCCCAATTTTGAACCAATCAGTTGTACCATATCCAGTTCTAACTGTAGCTTCTTGTCCCACATAGAGATTTCTCAGGAGACAGATGAGGTGATCTGGCACTCCCATTTCTTTAAGAACTTGCCATAGTTTGCCGTGGTCAACACAGTCAAAGGCTTTTGCATAGTCAATGAAGCAGAACTAGATGTCTTTCTGGAACTCTCTAGCTTTCTCCATAATCCAGCGCATGTTTGCAATTTGGTCTCTGGTTCCTCTGCCTCTTCTAAATCCAGCTTGCACTTCTGGGAGTTCTCGGTCCACATACTGCTTGAGCCTTCCTTGTAGAATTTTAAGCATAACCTTGCTAGCGTGTGAAATGAGTACAATTGTGCGGTAGCTGGAGCATTCTTTGGCACTGCCCTTCTTTGGGATTGGGATGTAGACTGATCTTCTCCAATCTTCTGGCCACTGCTGAGTTTTCCAAACTTGCTGGCATATTGAGTGTAGCACCTTAACAGCATCATCTTTTAAAATTTTAAATAGTTCAGCTGGAATACTATCACTTCCACTGGCCTTGTTATTTGCAGTGCTTTCTAATGCCCATTTGACTTCACTTTCCAGGATGTGTGGCTCAAGGTCAGCAACCACACTACCTGGGGTATACGGGACATCCATTTCTTTCTGGTATAATTCCTCTGTGTATTCTTGCCACCTCTTCTTGATGTCTTCTGCTTCTGTTAGGTCCTTTCCACTTTTGTCCTTTATTATGGAAATCTTTGTACGAAATGTTCCTTTCATATCTCCAATTTTCTTGAACAGATCTCTGGTTCTTCCCATTCTATTGCTTTCCTCTATTTCTTTGCATTGCTCGTTTAAGAAGGTCTTCTTGTCTCTCCTTGCTATTCTTTGGAAATCTGCATTCAATTTCCTGTATCTTTCACCATCTCCCTCGCATTTTGCTTGCCTTCTCTCCCCCGCTATTTGTAAGGCCTCATTGGACAGCCACTTTGCTTTCTTGCATTTCCTTTTCATTGGGATGGTTTTCGTTGCTGCCTCCTGTATAATGTTACGAGCCTCCATCCATAGTTCTTCAGGCACTCTGTCCACCAAATCTAAATCCTTAAACCTGTTCCTCACTTCCACTGTGTATTCATAAGGGATTTGACTTAGATTGTATCTTACCGGCCCAGTGGTTTTTCCTACTTTCTTCAGTTTAAGCTTGAATTTTGCTATAAGAAGCTGATGATCTGAGCCACAGTCAGCTCCAGGTCTTGTCTTTGCTGACTGCATAGAGCTTCTCCATCTTTGGCTGCAGAGAATATAATCAATCTGATTTCGATGCTCCCCATCTGGTGATGTCCATGTGTAGAGTCGTCTCTTGTGTTGTTGGAAAAGCGTGTTTGTGATGACCAGCTTGTTCTCTTGACAGAACTCTATTAGCCTTTGCCCTGCTTCGTTTTGATCTCCAAGGCCAAACTTGCCAGTTGTTCCTTTTATCTCTTGACTCCCTACTTTAGCATTCCAATCCCCTATGATGAGAAGAACATCCTTCTTTGGTGTCACTTCTATAAGGTGTTGTAAGTCTTCATAGAATTGGTCAATTTCAGTTTCTTCAGCACCAGTAGTTGGTGCATAAACTTGGATTACTGTGATGTTAAAAGGTCTGCCTTGGATTCGTATCGAGATCATTCTATCATTTTTGAGATTGCATCCCAGTACAGCCTTCGCCACTCTTTTGTTGACTATGAGGGCCACTCCATTTCTTTTACGGGTTTCTTGCCCACAGTAGTAGATATGATGGTCATCCGAACTGAATTCACCCATTCCCGTCCATTTTAGTTCACTGATGCCCAGGATGTCAATATTTATTCTTGCCATCTCATTTTTGACCACCTCCAACTTACCCAGGTTCATGGTTCTTACATTCCAGGTTCCTATGCAATATTTTTCTTTACAGCATTGGACTTTCCTTTCGCTTCAGAAATCCATTACTACAACTCAATTTTAAAAAAAAATATTGCTTAAGCCTTGATAAATATTTTTATATACAGAAATTATGAAAAAGTCAAATATGTGTGACTGATTAAATTACTGATTAAAGGTACAGCAGGGGAACAACCAAACTAGTTTGATTTTGTGTGATTTGCTTAGTTTCCTTGTTTAATGAAGTTGAACAGTTACTTTGCCTAGTTCATTTGGAATAAATTCAATAAAGTAATCAAAGTTAAAGCTCTACTTCATTAAGCAGCTGAATTATGCAAATAAGAAAAAGTGAAAATTCATGTTATTTGCAATGTATAAAACATGAAAATTAAACAAATGCACACGTTTTGGTTACATTTTTGACAGCCCTATTATTTTTGAAGGAGCATAGCTCTTGTGCAAAGACATGACCTAAAGCTTCAGTGCTCCAGCAGGATGTAAAAAGAAGATCAGCAGGAAACAAACAAGAATGTGGTCAATAATAACCACATCTGGAAAGGATAACCCAAGTTAGATCAATGACACAAGATCAAAACTGATAGTTTGGGATCCACTAACAGGCCATGGCTTGATCTAAGATGGATCACAACTGTAGCACAACCACCATACAAATATATGATATTGTACCCAATGTCCTGTGCCCATTTTATCATAGCCGATTTAACCGTTTCATCTTGTGTATTCCATTTTAGCAGCAAATTATACATTCTTGAAAGTACCTTAGTCTCAGGTTCTAACAATTCCGTTTCCAACTTTGATTTTTCCACCTGGAATCCTATCTTTTTATCCATCTTAAAAACCTCTTTGATCTGAGCATAATGTAACCATATTTTGATTAAAGGTGAGTCCTGGGTCTGGAAAAGTTGGAGACTATTGATCTAGACTATCCAAAAGCAGGAACTGCAGAGCACAATATAATTTTGCAAAAAAATGTTTTACTTTGTGGGTTGAAGTTTACCCTTTTCTTCTCAGTACAGTAGAAATGAGGAAAAGACAGGATGGCACAAAGTTTTTTTTAAAAAACCCAACAACAACAAACCCTGTAAGATGCTTACCACTACCACCCCACTGATGTCATTGTACATCTCCTCACTTCTTCCCAAAACCATTTTGGAGTTTTAAACACAATCCCCAAAATGGCACCAAAATCATTGCCTTCAATATGCCACATGTGAATGAGCTGATGACTGGAGGGTGGGAGCAGTTGTTTTTCTATACCTCTTAAACTTTTATGTGGTATGAGTAGAGAAATAATTGGAATGTGGCTGTAGAGTGTTGCTGTTTGTACTGCAGTGCTACTGTGTTTAGGGTACTCTTCTGGGACGTGGACATAAGTAGTAAGCCTGGTCACACCCATCTCAAGCCTAAAGCTGCATCATCTTGAGTGCAGTTAGATAAGAAAGCACTTGTGCCATTTAACAATCCGAATGAAGGCAGTTTGAAATTATGTTGAGCCACTAATGAAGTCAATGTCGAACTTTCCAGATACCCACATTTTTCAAGGAGTAGGAGTGCCACAAGTAAATCACAAGTAAATTTACTAGCAAATATATGGCAGGGCTGTCTTTAGCAGTTGTAGACAACATGATGGGGCTGCAGTGCTCACCTGACCTCTGGCTGAGTTTCTGCTGCATTCCAGGAGGTGTGGAGGAGGCATGGCACCAGCAGAGCCAATCTGGTACTCCTGCTGGTGTGTTTGCACCTTACCAACCTCATACCACCTCACCCCTTCCCTCTCTCTCCCAATATGGAGCAACAATTCAGCTGGAGGGGAATCTGGTAAGCAGCACAGCCCCATCAAACCATGTGCTACTGCTGTTTGGCTTGTTCCTCCTAGCCTCTTACCATTCTTGTGCATACACACAAAGGGTAGCACAAGCACAATGAATGATGGTGGGGCACAAAACACAAACCATGTAAAAGCAAGCATATATTTAGAAAGGCTTTAAAAAATACTCCATCACCAAGAGTCAAGTTGGGGGGGAGAAACCCTAATTAAAGCAGCTATTATTGCTACTAAACAATTTCTTGCTTCAAATTGGGTGTTAGCTTCTATACACAAGTGGCATACCTCCTGCCATGGTGTCAAAAGTAAAGGGCAGCATTTCTCTATCTGATTCAGCCAGAGAAGGCTTGTTCTACAGACACGGATTAATTTCTCATGCTAAGCCTTTCCAGGGTTATCTTTCATACTGTCAATTTGTTCACCAGTATTTTCTGAACATATGTTATAGAGCAAAGCAATTGTACTTTCAAAATGCAAAGATCAATGCTTAAAGTTGGGAGCACATTGATCTTGTGATGAAAAAATGATCAATACTTTAATAAGAAAATCTGCTCTCCCAAACCTTATTTCCTTGTCTGCTAGGCATACAACCCCCACTGCTTAATGAATACACACACACACACACACACACACACTAAATTACAGAGGAACTTTGTAAATGCTTTTTACTTTTCAAAATCATTCTTCTTAGACATTTCAGTAACAGTAACAACAAAAATCTTTTTGGAACTTAACATGAAATCTATGTTTTGAGGCATGTTGGCCATGTAAATTGTCTGAAAGTTTCATTTCTAGAATTCACTATTCTGATTGTGCTTGTTTTTGTTATTTTTTATTAGAATCTACTTTAGTCATACCAGAATCACAGGTAAACCTCTTTAAAAAAATAGATAGATACTCAGAACAGAAATACAGGCATCCAGCATAACTACTTTAAGTCAATAGCACCGATACATCCAATCCAGCTCTTCACATAGTTTCTGGCCAGATGTCCCACTCCTGTCTAATAAAACAATAAAGCTGGTCAGGAGAGACGGAACAGCAGACACAAATGCTTGTTTTAATGTATGATTTATGACACAATAGATGGAAGTGGTTACTCTGAAACACAGAAAGCTCATGCAGGCATTCTGCAGCTATACTAATAGCATAATTCCATATGGCGTTTACTCAGAAATAAGTCCCACTCTGTTCAAGGAGATTGTATTTAGAACTGTAGCCTAAGAAGATGTCTGATAATAAACACCATATTAATGATCTTCAGGAGTTAAAGCATTGGAATTTGGAGTGGAAAAGGAACTGCTCTCAGAGACAGCTCTACATGTGCATAATCAACCAAAAGCACTTGTACAAAAGGAGACCATTGAGGACCATTGACCTCTTTGACCCAAGAATGTCATGTTGCTCCCATCGGACTCGGAGAACACCAGCTCAGAAGTCCTGGTGGAATCACCAGCTCCCTGTTACAGATAAAGCTGCAGCTCCTGTTTGAGGCCAATTCTCAAGCTGATTGCTGCAGAAGCAACATCTGGACTCTTACAAAGTCTCCAGCCTGGGCCATGCATGGAACTGTCCAGAGTACCACAGACACCTGGCCTTTGCACATATTGCTAAGGCCATTGCTCAAAACAAAACAGCTAATTCTGCTAGTGCAGCAAATGCAGGTGTGATTTGTACAAACATTGGTTAAAAAGTATGGTATGAGGGACATTGTGAAGCAGATTACTGCCTATATTATATAGACTACTGCAGTTGTTGCACCTTTCTTTTTACTGTTTACTCGTGTTTTTCAAGGGAGGCGGGTGGTGCTGTGGGTTAAACCACAGAGCCTAGGACTTCCTGATCAGAAGGTCAGCGGTTCGAATCCCCGCAACGGGGTGAGCTCCCGTTGCTCGGTCCCTGCTCCTGCCAACCTAGCAGTTCAAAAGCACATCAAAGTGCAAGTAGATAAATAGGTACCGCTCTGGCGGGAGGATAAACGGCGTTTCCATGCACTACTCTGGTTTGCCAGAAGTGGCTTAGTCATGCTGGCCACAGGACCCGGAAGCTGTAATCCGGCTCCCTCGGCCAATAAAGCGAGATGAGCACCACAACCCCAGTCAGGACTGGACCTAATGGTCAGGGGTCCCTTTACCTTTACCATGTTTTTCAAGACTTTCTAACACCAGAATCTTCATACACACACACACACACACACACACACACACACACACACACACTGTTCAGTAGTCAGTATTTTAAAGTACTTAAGATTGTATTTTAACATTATGATTTAAACATTCACAATGCACTTCCATACTTTTTCTTTCTTAGTGTAGGAAATAACCATCTCATGTCCTTAAAATAGATAAAGGTTTTAAAACACTAGTCTACTGATTTCAATTTAACAGTAATTTGTGCAGGACCCAGAAAACCAACTCATTACTTTCTGCATCGTGACTACTCTTGGAAACAGCAGAAACTGTTCAGCTCACTTTACAGTGTTAGAAGGCCCAAAAAGAACCTAGATTAAGAAGGGATGGGAATCAGCACTGTTAGCCGATCTTCTCAAAGCAATTTGCTGAGATGTATAAATACAAAGTTGAATCAGTGAGCAATAAAACAGAAGCAGTCCAAGGAAAATATGGGGTAGGGGGAGTGTTGATTCCACTAACCCAATTAGACATTCATTGCAGGAATGATTAATGCTACCAATAATTCAAAGGCACACACTATTATAAGAACAGAGTAAAGTTGGCATTCTAATATACAGTTTGTGCTTCTGTGAATGAGGCTGGATCAGCAATTCCATTACAAGTGCCTTCTAGGGGAATAAAATTATCATAGTTATCTTTTTTCTATGCATTGTTTTGCAAGACTTTTATATTTAAATCCTACAGAAAGGTATTTGCCAGTGTTCCTCGGAGATTCATAATAGTATGGCACCATGTTTGTAAATAAGAGCAATTTGCAACTACAAAATGGGCACATGACTTAAATTGCAATAGCAAAACACAAGTATAATGAAAGAAGCAAAGAGTCCATACACTCCATCCCCTACCAAAATCAGACTGGAGAGAATTTAACCCACCCAAATATGCTGCCTACATTTCCTCCCACCTCATTCTTCTTATTCACACTCCCATCCATTGAAAAGGTATATAAAAAGCTCACGATTTAGACTGAAGAGAATGTGGCATTTCCACACAGCCCTGAGGGATAGGCACTAATAAATCTGGAGTAACCACCATATTGTGAATGAGCTGAATTCCAGTAAACAACAATGGTACTTAAGCAGTCAAAGGGTGATTTCTGTGTAAATGCAATACATTAGACCAGGAGATCTGTGATTGATCTTCCAATTTTCCCCCAAATAAAAGGACCCAAATTTCTTGGGGGCAGTGAAGTGGCAAACAACTTTCTCCCCCTCACTGTCACCCTGCTCCTTAAGTTACTGTTTCCTTTGTAGAGGGAAGATCCAAGCAAGAAAAAGCTATCTGTATTTTTCAAGCACAGGGCAAATAGAAGTTGCAGGAGGGTAATTTAGATTGGGAAAATTGCATTGGTGGGGGAACGTTAAATAACCCTGCAGCCAGCAGCTACCCCAGTCAAAGTCCCCGCAGACACATGCCTTAATTTAGTTCTATCAAAAAAGCAGATCAATCAATCATGGATCTCCTGCAGTAGCATGCAGTTTGGCCCTGACTCATCACTGATTGGAACTAAGGCCCTGTTCCCACACACCATTAGTGAGTGCAAGCCACTTCCCTACGGCAAAATCTCACAGCAGTGCAGTAAGTGCAAGAATGCCAGAGTCCCATAGACACATGCATGGCTTCTCAACTGTGCACCAGTTGACTGGGGAAACCCAAGTGATTTGCCACAAGGTTCTAGTATTCATGCATATGCCAAGGTCACCTGGGAATCCCATTGCAGGAAACCTCCCACACGAGTGACAGCATCAGCGTTATGTGTCAACAAGAGCCTAACTAAAGCAGAAAAAAGTTAGAAGAATGCTGTTGTTCATGGTGTGCAACAAAAGCATGGTGTGCAAGGAACTGTGCAAATGCGCAAGGGATTCATCCTACTCTCACAAAATTAGAATTCTAAAGGTTTTCTAAGAATCCCATTCTTACTGCTTCACATAGGCTTGAAACCTATTTGGTGCTGCAATGAAGATGTAACCTTCATGTCTAATTCATAATTATAGGAAAGAACGAGTGTTTGGTTTTTTCTTCTAAAGCCTTTTCATTCCTTGGTTCACCATGACAGGCCCGGAAAGCACCACTACTAATGCCTCCTTACCATCCTTTTAAAAATGCCTATTTGTTTTGGTCCTATAGTGTGTCCTATAGTGTCCCACAGTGTGTAAACATTTTTTATTATCCTGGGATTATTGCTCATGAAAAGAACTAGTTAGACAGACTTCAAGGCACAAATCCTCTCTTTAGCCAGAGAACAAGATTCTCTAATCATCTGCAGGAAGCCAACATTTGCACAGATAACACCAAGTGATTTCCTAACAATATTGAAGGAATAACAGTGAGCATTTTTAAAAATAAATAAATCCTTGTTTCCAAATGCAACACTGCACAAAAGGAATCACTTGTAGGCATAAGGGGATAACAGTGTTTTCCTTCCTCTTAAAGCTGTATTGTTTTTCTTTTTGGAGACAGCACATACCTTGCTTGAACAGTACCAGCAATGAAGGGGTAAGGAGAGAGCTGTGAAAAGAGCTGGATGTGTGCATTCACTGGAGAAGGACCTGCCGCCCAATCCTATGCACCTTTACTCAGAAGTATGTCTGCTCAATCCAGTCGGTCTTACTCCAAGTAAGTCTACATAAGAAAGCAGCCCTACATAATAAAGTGCTTTAAAAATGAAACAAACAAATGTAAGTTATAAAAGCAATGTGTGTGCACTGGGTGGGAGCTGTCCTCCAGGTTAAATGATAATGCTGGTACTGGAAAAATGATTTGCTTAACAGAGCTTAGGCGGAAGGATGTTTTACATCTCATCACCGCATTCCACATGACAGAGCTATTAAAATGATAATGCGCAATCAGCTTTCCTCAGTATGAAGTGACTAGCTTGTTTTAGTATATTGCATGGTAGACATGCAGATTAAGGCCAGCGGGCCATTATATTGTATTGTCACTATATACCACTGAAGAGTTTTTAATCAGCAAATCATTGTCACAACATGATATGCTGTTTATGTCTGTCATCTTCTGAACAACATACCAGGTTACTAAGAAAATGTCATTCCCCAGACGCTGTTTGAAAATTCAGGGCTTGTGTTACCCAATGACTCTTTATTGTATCTGGGTCACAGATCATACTGATCATACTAATAAAGTAGTAATATTATTACACTAGCAATGAGCAGTGGAAGATATTCTCTCCCCCACCCCACCCCCGCACTCCCTCAAAGCTGTTGCAAGCAATGCCTGACGTCAGCTTGAAGGGAAAAATTAGAACAAGAATCACCAGCCCTCAAAATAGTAAAATATACATCATACACTGTTTATCTATTTATTTAAAGTATTTCCAAACTGCACTTCATTCAAAACAATCCCATAATGAGGTACAAAGTATAAAAACAAATCACAATAAAATTAAACAAATACATAAAAACCTTATATAACGTTAAGTACCGGTATAATAAATGAACAAGTCTGACGAGGATAGGCTATTCCACTCCACAACCAATTTAACCAAACACCTAAATGAAGAAACATGTTTTTATCTGGTGCCTAAAACCTTTCAGAATCAGCACCAGTTGAATTTTTGAGGGAGGGCACTCCACATTTGGAATGTTACTGTAGAGGATACCTCCCATACAAAACTATGCCCAGCTAACACAGTACACGGTATGGATAATCAGCAGGGAAGTCTCTTGAAACCAATAGTGGACAACACCTAATAGCTGTACAACCTTATACTCCCATCAGCAAAACCGAAGCAAGCCTTACATGTTACATTCTTCTAGCCCCTTGATTCCAAACACATTTACATGCAAGTAATCCCCACTGACTTCAGTGGAGTTTGCTTCCACATGTGTGCTGACAAGCACAGCTGACTACATCCTTAAGCTTCCTTTCTTGAGCATGCGCTAGCATTTCAGTACTGTGAACCACAACATCTATTTTTATTACTGTGATTTAAGAATAAAATGTGTATTTCAATGCTTTCTTACTGTGGGTAGCTGTGTTGTTCCAGCTGAAGGAGACGAAAGGACAAATCAGGGGGAAATATCACACTTTCAAGCAAAATGTTCTAGCATGCAAAACTCACTTTCTAAAACATATGATGCTGATTCTCTATTTTGCATGTGCTGTATGTGCCAACAGCTACATTGACAACCACTACTGTGAATGAGGAGCACAGCAATAAAAGTTGATCTCACTAAATGCAGGTGGCATTTATCCAAATATAATATGGGAGTGGGCAGTGCTGAATAGTTAGGAGAGCTGCCTGCAGTATATACAAAGGCAAAGCCATGGAGACAACAACCTTTTTTTTGGGGGGGGGGAAGAAGGCAGCAATTTATTTTAATGCAGGATATAGATATAGATGATATGGATATAGATATAAATATAGATATAGATAGATGTTGTTTTTTACTCTTACAATAGCTTCATCAGTGAGCTGTCAATCATACTTCCCACACATACAGGCTGGTAGAGAATTAATATATAATATAATATATAACAGGGTTGCTACTGACTTCCCTGTGTGTTCATGCATGATGCACCAATTGCCTCATTCATAAACACCACAGTTCTCTTTATTCTTACTACCAGATTCATCCATCTAGGAGGCAGGTTGCAGGTTGCAATTTAAAAGTCATTTTGAGTGGTCCAGACGCCCTAAAATGTATCTACCTTACTGCAATAAATGCCGTTCTGACCTGCGCATATGCATGTGCATATAGATATATATATATATATGAGATAATGAGAGAAATATCACCGTGAGGTGGTTAAGACGCAAAACGCTCCCAAAAAATCCAGGCAGAGATACATTCATATAACGCAACGACATGACCGTGTCGGCCAGCCCTCTGTCAGGACAGCAGATTGATTACGAATGGCTATATTACAACCTTTCAAGGCGGAGGTGCTATTGCGAGACCATCGGGAAAAAGCGGGGGGGGATATCGTATCACAGAAAGAGAAATAAAATGCATTGCGTGAAGCTCTCCGAGGCCGGCAACTTTCTTCCTGAACCTGCTTCCGAAGGAGCTCTTTTATGTTTGAAAGGGGTGCTGGTGGTGCAAATCAGGCACAATCCTCAAATCCCTTCCTCCATTAGAAAGCCAGTCAATGATAAACCAGGAGCCGAGCACGGAGGGCAGCGCGACTCGCGCTGCAAAATCTCCCCAGGCAAGGCGCCGTTTGCGCAGCAACATGAGTCGCTGCAGCTCCCCTTGCAACGCACCGTTATCTTCCCCGTTCACACACACACACACAAACACACACAGCCTCCCGGGGCGCAAGGCGAGGGGATTTCTTGCCGCCCCCGGCGCCCTCCAACACCTCGCCCAGCCTCCCGGGGCTGCTTCCAGTGTGGGGCTTTGTTTCCATGGCGGGGGACACTCACCCAGAAAACGAAGGAGTAGATGATGAGGAGGGTTTTCAGACACGTTATGACGGGTTTGGTCTCCATTCTCCTCGATGCCATAATACTGAGATCCCGGCTGCTGGCTCTGGGCAGGGGAGGGAGGAGGAGGAGGAGGAGGAGGAGCCGCGGCGGCGGCGGCGGAGGGAGGAGGGGCTCCGGGCTGGCTTCGCGCCTCCACCGAGCGGCGCTGCTTCCCGCCGCCTGCCTCTGCTCTGCTCCCGATACGGCTTGCTGCGACGAGGGCTGACAGGCCGAGCTGCTCGCGCGCGCTTCTGGACCGCTGCCGCCCTGCGCCCCGCCGCTTCCCGCAGCCACCCCGAAACGCCACAGCTTGGCATTGTGCGGTCACAGCGGCGGAGAAGGCGGCGGGGAAGGTTCGCACGACGCGCCTCGCCACCTGCCGCGCCGAGGAACGCAGCGGGCGGAGCGCGGAGAGGGCCCGCGTGTTCCCCTTCACCCCCCAGCCCCAGCCACCCTTTTCTTTTATCGACGTGTTGGGATTCGGGAAGGAAGGGTTCTGAGGGCCAAGAGCAAGGGGGACCCCGGGGTGGCGGTGGAGTCGTGCCTGTTTAAATGCAAAAGATACGCAAGCCGTGGCGCAGAAAGAAGAAATGCGTCTCTTACTGCGTCTCTTACATTAGAATGAAGGCGAATGTAGGACGCGCCTGCGAGGGAGAGAGAGGCGGGGGGGGGGGAATGTGCCGGTGACAATATGGAACAGGGGGCTGGTCTTTTCCGTTTCATTAACTGAAAAAGAAGAAGAAGAAAGAGATTTGTTCATTTGTATTTTAATCCAGACCACACACACAAAGTGATCAATAATAGCAGGGACTTTGCTCCCAGGCTTACAAAACATGGGGTACAAAAGGGGGAAAGAGGGGCTGGGAAGGTGAAGGAGGAAATAAACTGAGGCACAAGCTGTAATTGTGGCACCTTACACAATGTGGTGTGAGCATTCGATGGATGGTGCATGATGATTTGCAGGTACATAAATACTTGACGAGGAGGGGGTGGAGATTGTAGACAGGCAGAGACGAATTCCCATGATCTCTAGCCTTTTCCGTGCTGGTTGGAGCTGATGGGAGCTGTAATCCTTTTCTGTTGATCACCACCTTTAGGATCCTCGGAAGCTGAAATGTCTTTTTCTGATGTCAGTTTTGTATCCATTCATACTTTTGCATAGATATTGGCCATAAATAGAACGACGTTGCTGGCAGATGCAGACATATATCATATTGGAAGATGAGCAGGTGAATAAGCTCTTGATGTTGTGGAAAGCATTTTTAGGTCCTGTAATAGGGCTTCCAGAGTAGATGTGGGGCACAGAGTTGGCATCTGAGTCTACAAAAGTTCTAGTAATTGCTCATTCTGGCAGGGAGGGGGGAAATAAGAGCCCTGCCTCAGGTTGGTCCCCTTTGCAATGAGGGAGGCTCTCCCAGTGATTTTGGATCATAGCAGAGGCCAGTGTGTGCTGCCCTTCAGCTCTGCAGCCTTGGTTGGAGCTAAGTGGTTTTTTCTGGAGTTGTTGTTATTGTTTAGTCGTGTCCGACTCTTCTTGACCCTATGGACCAGAGCACGCCAGGCACTCCTGTCTTCCACTGCCTCCCGCAGTTTGGTCAGACTCATGTTTGTAGCTTCAAGAACACTGTCCAACCATCTCGACCTCTGTCGTCCCCTTCTCCTTGTGCCCTCCATCTTTCGCAACATCAGGGTCTTTTCCAGGGAGTCTTCTCTTCTCATGAGGTGGCCAAAATATTGGAGCCTCAGCTTCAGGATCTGTCCTTCCAGTGAGCACTCAGGGCTGATTTCCTTAAGAATGGATAGGTTTGATCTTCTTGCAGTCCATGGGACTCTCAAGAGTCTCCTCCAGCACCATAATTCAAAAGCATCAATTCTTCGGCGATCAGCCTTCTTTATGGTCCAGCTCTCACTTCCATACATCACTACTGGGAAAACCATGGCTTTAACTATACGGACCTTTGTTGGCAAGGTGATGTCTCTGCTTTTTTTCTGGAGTGGGGAAGGAAATTCCCTGCAGATGCTTCTTCTGTGGTCAGTGAATGAGGCCAGACTGGTTTTCCCCATGCTATTATATATTTCCTGGGAAGGAAGGGAGACAGTCTCCCAATGACCCCTGGTCCCCTGGCTGAGGACAGAGACCAAAATGTGCTGCCCTTCACCTCTGCAGTCCCAGCACAACAGCTAGTTAGACCAGGCTGTCCCTTCTCACAGGGAGGGTGGAAGAAAACTTCCTGCAGTGACTTTGGTCACACCCACACTATACATTTAAAGCACATTTAGCACACAGCTAAAGCACATGGCTTCCCCCAAAGAAAACTGTTAACTAATTTGTTAAGGGTGCTGTAGCCCTCTCAGAAGTATGTAAGGTATGGATGTGACCTACTCTGGTCAGTGGATGAGGCCAGGTTGGTCTCCCTCTGTACAGAAAAGTTGGACATGCCACTTTCATCTACATCTGCCACACACAGGCTTCCACTTCAGCAAATGTCCCTGAGAACATTTGAACCCTACATGCACATATAGACAGCATGCCCAGTTGGCTTCAGGCTGGGCACTTAGCACATCCTTTTCCCCAAATGCCATAACCTGAAGTGGCTACATGAAAGGTCCCTTGCAAGGCAAGGTAAAACCATACCTTCTAAACTGTGCCCCTCCCACCAAATGGAGAATGATGTGTTTATTTAGAGATGAGGGGAAAATGGCATTCTTCATACAGAATAAAGTCACATTTGCCATTGGTAGTAAGAAAAGCTGGATTGTGTGACACAGGGAAAGAATGCATGTGATCTAGTGATCAGGTGGGGGTATAAGTACAGTGGTACTTTCGGTTACAGACACTTCAGGTTACAGACGCTTCAGGTTACAGACTCCGCTAACCCAGAAATAGTATCTCGGGTTAAGAACTTTGCTTCAGGATGGGAACAGAAATCGTGCTTTGGCGGCACGGCGGCAGCGGGAGGCCCCATTAGCTAAAGTGGTGCTTCAGGTTAAGAAGAATTTCAGGTTAAGAACAGATCTCCGGAACGAATTAAGTGCTTAACCCGAGATACCACTGTACTTGCTTTCACCAAATATGTTTCACAGAAACTCATGTGTTTAACTAAACTAGCACATGTCAAACAGTTGTAATGCGCTGTTAACATATTACAACTTTTGAGCCACAATCCTGAAGCTACTTACTGTACTTCATACAAGTTAACTTTACTTCAGTAGTAATACTCCAGAATAAGGAGACTGAGAATTACTACAAATTGTTCAGGGTCAGTTGAAACCAAGTTAAAACCAACATTATTGAGCTGCAGTTAATGAACTAGTTGATCTCCACACAGATCAAGTAATTATTTCAGTCATTGCTGTCATTACGGTACAACACAAATGTCAATCAAAACTAGAGCTGGAGTCCAAGTCATTTCACTTTAACTCATAGTAAATGAGAATCAGACATTATTCAAAGTAGGACTTTGAGTTGGCATTTATTATCAATGTGTTTGGTAACAGCCAACCCAATTCTTGGAGTGCTAGTTCTTATTTATTAATTTATATAACACTTAATGTTAAGACTTTGAAGTGATTTACAAAATATAAAAAATTCTTTTACAACATACACAGTAATTGAACTGCACAATAATAACAACACACAACAAACAGTCCCATTAAAACATTAACATAAACATTCATATTTAAAATGTACAATAAACTATGGTTAACACAACAGGAAATAGAAATACAACAGGAAATGGAATTTGATTATACTGATATGGGTGTGAAGTAAAAGATATATAACAATAAAAGAATGATGGAATATAATTTCAATATGTGATCACAGTGGAGAGACTTTTAACATGGATACGGATGGATGAATTTACTATTACTCAATATGAAGACATGTTTGTTGGAATTACTAGAGGCAAAGTTGATATAAAAGAAAAAAACAGTTGACATTTATTACTAATAATAACTATTTGGGATCTCCTCTTGGAATTTTTGTGGGAAAAGTAAATGAATGATTTTGAGATACTTGGATTTAAAAGAAATATTGTTTAACAGAAAGTGGAGAAGATGAATGTTATGGAGTGAATGTCTTAACTAATATTTTTTAATTATGTAACTGGCAGATAGAAATTCATAAGTCTTTTTTATTTTTGATTGTTTCTTTTTTATTTTCTTTCTTTTCCTTTTCCTGTCTTCTTCTTGCTTCTTTCTTTTTCTCTCCCCATCGCCCACCCCATTTCTGTTTATTTTCTGTCTTCTTTTGTGTTCTATGCTCCGGGCCTTTATTAGGGTCCAAGGATTGTGCACTCATGGGGGTAGTAGATGGTTGATGGAGGGACCTTGGGTGGGAGGCAGGGAAATGTTGGTCTCTGAAGATGAGAGGCTGGGAGGCGAAGGAAAAGATCCCAGGTGATAGCTTTTTTTAAAAAAGTAGCTTGAAAGTAGAACTATCCCAGTGAAATTAAGATTACACTGTTTTGTTTCTTTCCTGCACTTAAAGCTGTCACTATTCCCCCACTCCCGGAAACATTTTACTTAATCTAAAAAATATAGATGCATAAAACATTATTTATTGGAGCTGCAGTAAAGTTTAGCTGCTCTCAGGCTATTAAGCTATCCTTTTTCACTCATTAAACCACAACACATTTCCTCATGCATTATTTAGCATAAAAGCGTGTAACCTCTATTGTTCTTATCTAGGTAAATCATGTTTGTATTCCAATCACTTTTCCTTGAGCTTAGAATTTTCTTCATCTCCATTTTACCCAAGGACAGCAGGATTGCACCACTTTCCCATTTGCTCAAGAAAGCTACCTTGTTCTGATAACAATAAGTTAGTGTTTTTGCTTACTGTTCCAACTCCATGTTTTCTTTGCAACCAGCTCTCTATTAACTCCCTTTTTTTCTCACCTTGTGTTCCATAGTGTGCTCTCTTCCTTCTGCACCGCCACAAGCTTCTCTGAATACCCACTCTGCTTTTCTCTATCCACTTCACAGCAAAGCTCTATGCTTGCTTGTGTTACATGGCTAGTTCAAGTAAACACCGGGGGGAGGGGAGACGGGACACATTGAGGATGAACATACCAGCTCTTCCTGCTGGTCCCCCAATTGCCAATTCAGTGGTCTTCTACAAGCTGGAAAGCAACAGTTTCAGGCAGTAAGCCTTTTGTATCTATGGAGGTCCTCCGTGCATTTAAGAACCCCGAAATATCAGGATTACGGTATATGATGCTGGCATTCTTGCATCCTTATTCCCTTTGATAGGAAGAGGCGATCCTTAGACCGCCCACCCAACCCTCTCCTTACATTATGCTGGTAGTGTGGTATCTGCTGCAGTGCAGAATATCATTTGAGAAGTCTAGGAATGTCCTGCTGCTGCTAACGTCTTCAGCATTGCCTTTCCTGGAAACTGGGCCACACATTTTCAATGAATTCCAACTTCACATATGAAATCTTTTTTTTTTTAATAATATTTTTTATTGAGTTTGTAAAATACAGAAAAAAGAATAAAGAGCATGTTATAAAAGTAAAATAAGAAGATTACAAATTTTCTTGTTCTTTTTTCCAAATCTATTGGACTTCCCCGCATCCTTCCAACCCTGCATTCTCTGTGAACATAACATCAGCAATTTGTTAACTTATTTCATTACTTATTGTATCCTTCGTTTTATCATGTTACCCAATTTCAAATGTATTATAACCCGAATCATGTACATTTTCATTTAAACACAATAAAGTTATTTCCTTATTCTTATCTCAGCCTTCCTGTACCTTAATTTCCATTTCTTTAGTTTAACATTACTGAAGCTAGAGTTTCCTAAAAGGTGCATTTTTTTTAACATTCATACAACTTATAGTGTTTTTCCAGATAGTCCTTAAATTTTTTCCACTCCTCCTCGATTGTTTCTTCTCCCAAGTCTCGGATTCTGCCAGTCATTTCGGCCAGTTCCATGTAGTCCATCAACTGCGTTTGCCATTCCTCCAGTGTGGGTAAATCTTGTGTCTTCCAATGTTTTGCAATCAGAATCCTTGCTGCTGTAGTGGCGTACATAAAAAAAATTCTGTCCTTCTTAAGCACTCTCTGGTCCACCATGCCCAGGAGGAAGGCCTCTGGTTTCTTAGGTAAGGTAAATCTAAGTACCTTTTTTAGTTCATTATGAATCATTTCCCAAAAGGCCTTCACTTTCGGGCAGGTCCACCAGAGGTGAAAGAATGTCCCTTCCGCCTCTTTACATTTCCAACATTTATTATCAGACAGGTGATATATCTTAGCAAGCTTGACTGGGGTCATGTACCACCGGTATATCATTTTCATAATGTTTTCCTTCAAGGCACTACATGCCGTAAATTTCATTCCGGTGTTCCATAACCTTTCCCAGTCTTCAAACATAATGTTATGCCCCAAGTCCTGCGCCCACTTTATCATAGCGGATTTGACTGTCTCATCCTGAGTATTCCATTTAAGCAGCAGGTTATACATTCTCGAAAGTAGTTTACTTTTTGGTTCTAACAGTTCTGTCTCTAGTTTCGATTTTTCCACCTGGAATCCAACCTTCTTATCTACTTTAAAGACCTCTTGAATTTGTGCATAATGCAACCAATCTCACACCTCCAACTTCACATATGAAATCTATGTAGAACCTGTTGACACATGGTAGCAAATGTAACAATAATGTAGTGCCCCCCAGTAGTAACTCTGCTACCATCTTTTGCAGCAGAAGCAACAAAAAGAGTCTTGTGGCATCTTAAAGACTAGCAGATGTATTATGGAACAAGCTTGGGGGAGTATAGTCTACCTCAGACACATGACATATTATCCTGAGTTACAGGTGTATATGTACAGTATGTGGGATCCAACAATGTGGTTCCTCTAGGGCAAAAGCTGTGCAACAGAACTTTCCCTCTACGAACAAATTTCTGTACATCAGGCAATTGTTAAAAGCCTAGGAAGCATGCCAGAAAACATAGCTCAGAAATCAAAGTGCATAGCTCAGAAATCAAAGTGTTTGAAAGGTAAGGAATTCAAAGCCTCAGACGGCTGTGTACAATTGCTCAAGATTGCTGTTATAAGTGAAATTATCTAAGGTGGCTAGGAATGATGACAGTGCCCCATCAGCTTCTGAGAAATTCATGATTCAGGTTACCAAAATGTACAAAGCTGGAACAAAAGGTGGAACAACCTTCGGAACATCTTCAGACATATTCAGACAAGACAGAGAAGTTACAGTACAAAAACACAAATCATAAAGATCAGGTGCTACAAACATCTGAGGTTCTGCTGCTGTAGAAAAGTAACTGTATCCCATCACTTCTGTCCTAAAAACACCAATGTTACATTGTTCTGTTCCTTTTCATGGAATGTACACAATTTATTGGTGTGAGCAAAGTGTCTCTTTGTTCAGTCGACTTTCAACATAATCCATTTGCTCTGGGGGATAGCAGAAGAAGCAAGAAACTGAAAATACGACGTTTTTCCTTCCATAGGGATGGATCAAAAGGCAAAGTTAGATTTCAGGATGTGGCAATGTATCCATTTGGTCCTTACTGCAAGATATGGCACCCACCTAATAGCCACAATCCCCAGCAGAATCCTCTGCACACAATATGGCGTGTGTTTTTTTACTGTCAGGACTTAGAATGGAAGAAATAGCCAGAGGTAAGAAGATGACAAGGAATGTGTTGATGTTGCAACAAAATGCATTCCACACCTGGTGCTCGTGCTATTGCTTTTTAGGCGGATGTAGTGAAGACCTTTTTGTTCTCCAGAGCCTCATAATTTTAATATAGTTGTAGATCACTTTTAGTGTTTTTAGAACTTTGCACTAAGTTATTCCCCTTCCTGGGTTTATGTTGGTTTTAAATTGTTTTTAGCTGTTGTGCTTGCATTGGTTTTAGCTGATTTGATTTATTCGTAATCTGTTTCATTTGATTTTATCATTTAAATTCTGCATTGTATTTTGCATTTTTAATGGTCTGCAAACTTCCCAGAGAACTCAGTTATAGGGATGGTATCTTACTGTAACAAATAAATAAATCCTAAATGGCTTCAGTCCTGTATACCTGAAGGAGCATCTCCATCCCCAGACACTGAGATCCAGGTGCTGAGGGCCTTTTGTTGGTTCCCTCATTGCGAGGTTACAGGGAACCAGGCAGAGGGGCTTCTCAGTAGTGGTGCCCACCCTCCCGTCAGATGTCAAGGAAATTAACAACAATGTTTAGAAGACATCTGAAGGCAGCCCTGTCTAGAGAAGTTTTTAATGTTTGATGCTTTACTGTGCTTGATGTTTTAATTTATTGGAAGCCGCCCAGAATGGCTGGCACAACTCATTCAAGTGGGCAGCTTATAAATAATATATCATTTTTGTTATATTACTGAGAGTCATAGTTAAGAACAGTTGTGAAATAAAACGCAATATTCAAAATAAATTGAATTTTATTCTCTGAGCGTCTGGGATGGTCTAGATCAGGGGTCTGCAACCCGCGGCTCCGGAGCCGCATGTGGCTCTTTTACACCTTTGCCGCAGCTCCGTGGCGGATACTAGTGAGGGGAGGAGGCGCATTGTGTGCCCCGACACTCCCCACTGTGGCGGGCGCTGTACTGGCTGTGACTTTGCATGGGGACGGTGTGTGCGTTAGTCACGCACTGTCCCGTCACCTTCCCGCCCGCCCGCTACATTGTAAGGGGCATGTACGCTGGTCACTGCATTGAAAGGGGGCATGTACGCTGGTCACTCTTTTGAAGGGGAGTGAAGAACACACACACACAAAAAGGTAACTTGTTAATTTAACGTTTATTTCTATGAGGAGGAGTAATTCTGAGGAGTCAAACAAAGAAATAATTAAAAAAGTGACAAAAAAGTTATTTTTATAATGATGAGTTTTGTGGCTCCCAGTTTTTTTTTCTTCGGAAACGGGTCCAAGTGGCTCTTTTTGTCTTAAAGGTTGCAGACCCCTGGTCTAGATAAAGAGCACTAGCAAGCATGGCCAATAGCCAGGGATGATGGGAGCTATAGTTCTGGAGGGCCAAAGGTTCCCCACATTTGGCCTAGATCTAGAAAACGTCTCAACTCTCACGCCTTTCTACATAATTCTTCTGATTATTTTCTTTCCCTTTCTCTCTCTCTCTGGTTAGACAGTCACCAGAGGAATTCTCATGATTAGGCCTTGCAGAACCACTTGGAAACGACAGCACAACGCTGTAGATCTGAATAATTTCATTCACAGCCATAAGGAGTCACAAGAAGTGTATCCCATTCACGTTTGGCCAGTTTATCACCCCCTCAGTCAAATGGTTCAATTCCTAAAGTAAGTCCTTTCACTTGTGAGATACTTACAAATAGCATTTTGGTGGGGCTGTCAGATGATACTTATTATGCCATTCATGAGGCATGCTAGCTCAGCGGGGAGCAGCCACCAGTTAACTGGTATCTTTACAAAATAAGGAAGCGACTCTCCCTCTATTGCAGAGCTTTCCACTATAAATTCACCAGCATTTTAATGTGCATGTCTCCTACTGTACAATTCTGTGTGCAATCTTGCCTAACATGCCTATTTCATAAGCTACTTCCTTTAATATAATGCATTGCTGTATTTTCATTTCAGTAACATATGCATTAGTATTAATATTCCCCTTTGTATATGCATTTTGTACACTTATTTTTGGTTGGAAAACTGCATTACAAAGTTCAGAGGAATGTGAATTTTTAAGATAGCTGCATTTCAGTTCATATATTGTTTCATTACTTGGGTTCATATTATGTAGACTGACTAAATTTCTCCCCCGGCCACCACCACCACTTACAACTTGCAAGTATTGAATGCCCTAGCAGTGTCCTTCCAGTCCCTATAAGGGAAGTTTTTTATTTGTAATTTAGATCACTGCATAAGTGCAATCACCTTCTACTTTCAGAACACTTCTAAGTGGCCCATGAAGAAACCTAAACCCTTACATAGACCCTATCCCAAGGGAAGATTTTACAGATAGATACTGTGACCAGTATCTTGCATCCTGGGCCCCAATTATTCCAGGAAGGGTCAAATATGTGCAGCATCCAGTGGTAGCATCAGAGTATGCAGATCTTCATGTTTGTTCTCACATCTATAGTTCTCTCATTCAAGACACATATGTGATTCTGGGGATTTACCAAAACAGGCACGACTATCTCTGAGATAAATACATCAGGTAAAAGAGACACATTAGCACATTTCAGTTAGTGCTGGGTTTTGACTAGGGCTTTTGTTTCTTGTGGAATGACTATTGATTCCAAAGGAAAATGCATGCTTATTGTTATAAGATGCAGATTCTGCTGAATGGAAATCACATCCACGTCTCATTGAAAAGAATGGCAGTTGCTAAGCCACAGTTTCTGGAGAACTGTATTGTACATGACTAGAATTAAAACTGTGTTTTGGAAGGAACACTTTTCTAAATAGTGATGGGGAACTATGATCAATGAGGTGTATGGACCCAGTTCTATCCGACTGAGACCAGAAGACTGAAATATCAAATTGCTAGAGCTCAGTGAGGAGGACTTTCCTTTTTATGCTGTCCTGTGTTCCATCATTAATCACAAAAGATTGGTGCTGCCAGTGCCACCAACAGAAGCAAAACAAATGAGGAATTTCCAGGCAATGAACAGAAGCATTTAAGCCTCCAACAGGGATGCTTTAATTGTTTGACTGTATATCACTGAGAGACTTCATGAGGCAACTTACAAATATGATTAAAAAAGCCCTTCTACCTGATTAAGAATTCTTTGAAACTTAAAACTTGGCCACTTTAGATTAACATAATATACAGTGGTACTTTGGGTTAAGTACTTAATTCATTCCGGAGGTCCGTACTTAACCTGAAACTGTTCTTAACCTGAAGCACCACTTTAGCTAATGGGGCCTCCCACTGCTGCCGCGCCGCCGGAGCACGATTTCTGTTCTCATCCTGAAGCAAAGTTCTTAACCTGAAGCACTATTTCTGGGTTAGCGGAGTCTGTAACCTGAAGCGTATGTAACCCAAGGTACCACTGTATTGTAATGACTCTGCCACTAGATTTCATTGAATGTTAGAACTGGACATCCACTCTCCCTTCCATTCTAAACAGAGGAGAGTTGCAAATGGTTTATTAGCATGTTGGTGATGGCTGATGTGCCTTCTTTGTTTTCATTGATGGGAGGCTGATTGGGAGGCAGCCTACACCATTTTATGATTTTGGCTATTTTTCTGCTCTTTTAGATGTGGTAGCTATTTTGTGTCATGCCATGCCTTCCCCACACAGCAGCCATTTTGTGTTTTGACACACCATTTTGTGATTGGAAGCCAAAGCACTTTCTCAAATTCCAAATGCGCCAACTGGATGAAACAGGTTGGCAACCCCAATTCTAACCACAGTTGCATAGAAGGGCCTCAAGAGCCAAACATATTTCCACAAGTGGCTCATCTAATAAACTTTCTGTCTTAATTTGCTCCTTTCATCAGAAGCAATTAATGTCTCGGGGACACAGAGCAGAATGGAAGAACAGCTTGGAAATATACCTTTTTTCATGGCAAGAAACATATATCCTAACTTCCAGAAGGATTTTTACTCCTAGCTCTTTGAGCTGCATCTTGTGATCTTAGGCAAAGGCATCTATTTTGCTTGTACTGTAGGCTATGCACATGAATCCCCCCCCAAAAGTGGACTGCATTACATGAGAACCCCCAGCATGTTTTCATAGAATCATAGAATCATAGAGTTGGAAGAGACCACAAGGGCCATCGAGTCCAACCCCCTGCCAAGCAGGAAACACCATCAGAGCACTCCTGACATATGGTTGTCAAGCCTCTGCTTAAAGACCTCCAAAGAAGGAGACTCCACCACACTCCTTGGCAGCAAATTCCACTGTCGAACAGCTCTTACTGTCAGGAAGTTCTTCCTAATGTTTAGGTGGAATCTTCTTTCTTGTAGTTTGGATCCATTGCTCCGTGTCCGCTTCTCTGGAGCAGCAGAAAACAACCTTTCTCCCTCCTCTATGTGACATCCTTTTATATATTTGAACATGGCTATCATATCACCCCTTAACTCCTCTTCTCCAGGCTAAACATGCCCAGCTCCCTTAGCCGTTCCTCATAAGGCATCGTTTCCAGGCCTTTGACCATTTTGGTTGCCCTCCTCTGGACACGTTCCAGTTTGTCATTGTCCTTCTTGAACTGTGGTGCCCAGAACTGGACACAGTACTCCAGGTGAGGTCTGACCAGAGCAGAATACAGTGGCACTATTACTTCCCTTGATCTAGATGCTATACTCCTATTGATGCAGCCCAGAATTGCATTGGCTTTTTTAGCTGCCGCGTCACACTGTTGGCTCATGTCAAGTTTGTGGTCAACCAAGACTCCTAGATCCTTTTCACATGTACTGCTCTCAAGCCAGGTGTCACACATCTTGTATTTGTGCCTCTCATTTTTTTTGCCCAAGTGCAATACTTTACATTTCTCCCTGTTAAAATTCATCTTGTTTGTTTTGGCCCAGTTCTCTAATCTGTCAAGGTCATTTTGAAGTGTGATCCTGAACTCTGGGGTGTTAGCCACCCCTCCCAGTTTGGTGTCATCTGCAAATTTGATCAGGATGCCCTTGAGTCCATCATCCAAGTCGTTGATAAAGATGTTGAATAAGACCGGGCCCAAGACAGAACCCTGTGGCACCCCACTAGTCACTCTTCTCCAGGATGAAGAGGAACCATTGATGAGCACCCTTTGGGTTCGGTCAGTCAGCCAGTTACAAATCCACTGTGTGGTAGGTTTTGATTCCTGTGCTGATCGTTCAAAGAACAGATATGTGATATTTAATAACTGCCAGTCCTACCTACACCTCCTGATGCATTATAAAAACTTCTGACTCTGTTCAATTGATAAATAATTGGTTTGACACAAGTTAAAACCAATTAAAACCAATTAAAAAAATTAAAATTGTGTGATCTGCGGAGATTTGGACCCAACTCTCTGACCTGACACCATCTTAACTAAAAGTCTTCGGCCCTGTTCAATTAAAAGCAGCATAAGCAAGAGCTCCTTGATAGTAAAACAAAAAACAAAAAACTTCAAGAGTGGGCTTCATTTGTTTAAAATATTTTCAACTGCTTGTCTCACAGACTCAAAGCAGGTAAAGTAACAATAATAAGCAATATTAAATCATATGACCTTTCAGATAGAAAACGGATGATTCAAGTACTTTCAGGTATCGCTTTTTATCAGTTTGTAGTATAACAGAGCTATTCCTCCTGCTTTCTGCTGGGAAGAGCCTATTAAGGGACAGACTGTCTGCTTAATTAGATTTTTTATGTGATCTAGGAAGAAGGTGCAGCTCTAGCACTGGTGACTAAACTCACCAAGGCCCACCCATACTCCACTTCATCTGCAGTTTGCTGCCTTTACACTTTGCTGAGCTCATCTCTTCACCCCTCTACCTCCCATTAAGAAACAGCAGCATGACAGAGCAGAGTTGAGATGAACATTGTCGCCGCACCATACCATCTGCTATTGTAAGTATCTAAACATCCTAACTTGTTATACAGACTGCTGTCCAATAACCCATTTAAGGAGACATGTCTGGAGAAAACTATGATCTTCGTTTTACTAGAGTTAAGAGTCAGCAAGTTATCTGTACAATAGGCCATAAAAGCACACAGTCATAATAGCAGAACTGCTTTAGTTAGAGACAGAAGACCTGTGTTGTCTGCACAATACATTGAAGGACTTCTAGACTTGGACAATTTGAGTGAGTAAAAACCAGGTGACAAGCAACCTACAATCAAATCATTTTGGTATAGATTAAATAATGTAGAAACAAGTATACAGCCCTGGTGAACACCCTAAATAGCAGGAATGGGTCTGGTTCAATTACTCTCCAACCCACATCTCACCAGGCTCATAGTCTTCTCATACAGGTATATAATAAGATAAAGCAACCTTTTATCAATAGAATAAATATATAATATAGCCTATAATCTATCCCTTGGGACTGAATCAAAGGCAGATCTCAAATCTATACTGGCAGCAGCATATAATCAATTACCAAAAAAGCACATTTATTTCTCAGCTATATTGATATAATTCTGTCACTGAGGAAGGAAAGCATAATAAAACTGACTGTTTGACTTTATAATTTCTGACTGATCTTGAGTCCCATGGAACTGCAGACTACCCACCACCATACAGTGAGGAGGGATAAAATAAACATCCCTTTTCCCTTCCCTGAAGTAAAATTCGGAGGGTTCAGAAGTCTACCACAGGGAATTCTATCAACTACTTTAGAGACAAAAATCAATATGCAAATTAAATTTATCCATCATAATCTTTATTATGTAACAACATTGCGTATCCTCAAGAAGATCTACAACCCCAAAATAGTGTGTGTCCCACATGTACCTCCCCAGTTTCTTTGCTTTTAGAACATTCCCAAAGGCCTCCTGCATCAGACTCCTTTTGACAGCGGCCAGCAAGGTGCTTCCAAGAAATCTACAAATCCCCCCTACCATTTTTGTTCTCTCGCCAACAGCATTTGAAGGCCACACTGCCTGTCAACACGGAGATTCTATTCAGCCACCATACTTAATAGCCATGATAGACCTGCTCCCCATGAACTTGTCTAAACAGCCTTAAATCTCCCTAAGCCATTGGCCAGCCCCACATCTTCTTGCAATGAATCTACTGTATTTGTGGATTATGTTACGTGGAATGTTTTTATCTCCTCTGAATCCACTGTCCATCAGTTTTGTTCTGTGTCTTCAAGTCCTAGTTGTTCGGTAAGTTTTGCAGTCTCTTTGCATAATCAGAGGCATCCGAGAGAGGAGTTTCTACATCATAATCTATAGTGGCTTTATGCGACATGTTCATTGTAGTGCAGAATAGTATAGTACATATCATTTGTTACAACACTTTTAGGGGAGGATCCTAAAGCAATTCCAAAAGGGGATGGGACTTCCAGTCAAAGTGGGTGGGGAACCTGAAATTTGGAATGTACTCTGGGTGAAATACCTTTAAAAACCAGTTTCTATGCAAGGCTGCAAAACTACAGAGAAAAGTCATATAACTCATCCTGAGAAGGTTAAGTACATGTTCACACAGCACCCATTGCACACTATATGACATGTCTATATGTACCCATCAAAACTCTCATTCTCCATATGAAGTTGTGGGTGCTTGTGATCAGAGGTGAGGTTGTTCATTATCAAGTTTCGTTTAGTAGTCTAGAGAGGTAATAAAGGAATTAGAATCCTGAGCCAAAACTGCTTCAGAAATTATTGATAGTCAGTTGCTCCTTTACTTTCAAAAGAGCAAATGAACTGTCTGCTATGCATTTTTCAGCATGTGGCAAAAAGCAAGTTAAACTTCACATACAGATTGCTGCAGGCTGTGAGAAAATTAAACCTGCCAAGGGAATCTGCCTCATAGGCCACATTTCAAAAGCAAAATACAATGCCACAATAAAGTCAGTGTTTCCACTGTAATGATATCTTTGCATCCTCCTGGAGTTTTTGTTACTGTGGTTTTGGCTGTAGGCATTTTGAGAATATGTGGGCTGTATGAAAATATAAGGAGACAGAGACTATCCCTGAGCTGTTCATACCAGATGAAGCATTTTATTTTTTATTTTTTAAAAAATCTGCCAAAACAGCCAATTCATATCCTTGTGACAGTGCAACAGTTTAAACTGCTTATAATTATAATACCAGTAGCAAGTTACACTTGGTGGACTTTAAAGCACCCAAAAGCCATTTATGTAGCACCTCTGTGGAAAGAGGAATGGAACTGCTGCAGTGATCAATTTAGGCTTTACTTCTTGTCACTTCCATTGCTGAAATCCTCTAATTGGCCAGATGTACCATACACATGCAGCAGCATTGGACTTTGTGGAGATCTGTCCCATGCACCTTCAACAGCAAGTTGCTTCTATCCTCATGAGCCTTTAGTGATGAATTTACTTCAGCCTCCCTGCCTTAGAAGCTTGATGGCTGAGTCGCATTCAGAATGCTGTCAACAGGATGCAGAGGAAAAACAAGGAGCAACGAAAAACACTCTTTAGTGCACAAACATTTGTTCCTAGAGCGATAAAGTACAAAAGAGGACAGGGCTCCTCTGGTCATGCGCCTGCTTAAATTCCCTGCTCTAAACAGCTATGAAAGGGGCTAGTGCCTTATCCTTGTCTGCTTCTGTCCACTGACATTCTTAGGAAGAGATGCATTCCTACCCAACTCTCTTCTCTGCAGTCTATTTATTTGCCAGAAGTCCCAGCTGCCTCCCAGTGAGCATCCATGTTTGGAAAGGTGACATACTGGGAGTTGCTGAATAGCTGTTGGGTTTGGCCATGGTAAGCAGTCTGGACTGAAGTGAGACGGGAACCAGGAGCCCAGAATGCTGAGTAGTTAAGGTCAGAGGACAAAATGAGAAAGCAAGACCAGAGAACATTCCAGGAGTCAGGTTCAAACAGCAGTCGGAATCAGAGGGTAAACCAAAGGTAGGTCCAGAGAACATGCCAGGAGTTGAGATTGTAGAGTAATCAGTAGGAGAGGACAACAGCGTAAGCAGCATTGCAATAAAAGAGCAAAGAATCAGGACTAAAGCATGTACAGGACCCCAAAGGCAAACCGAAATGCAGTAAGACTTTTCACTGTCTTCCAGTGAGACAGGAAGGAGCTAAATGGTCCGTCTGGGTGGACGGAGCTACAATTATCTTTCCTGAGAGGATGCCATTGTATAGCACTCCATAGAGGGCAAAATTCTTCACACCATCATTACTCCTTGGTGGGTGGCCACCAGGTATCTCTGCATGTTTGCAGACATGACTGTAGGGCCTTCTTTATTAAATAAATTGCTCTCTTTTTCAGTACTCCACACATGGGGATAAGAATATAGGCCTGCTGTGAGAATTACTGATAAAATGAATGTGAAGTGCTTTGAGCATTCAGGAAAAGAGGTTTGGCTATTATAATTAAAAATACTCAACAAAGGATCATCACAGATATACTGAAAGAAATATAAGGAAAATAATGAGGGGTATTTTTAAAAGTTTCACATCCACCATACTTTTATTTTCGTTTCTCTGAGCACTAACCTTTGGGAATTATTTTTCTATCAAAAATACTATTTTTATCTTATTGCGTCTTCATTGCTCATCTGTATTCATCTTTGGTTTATTCTATGTAATGAATTCATGACAAGCCTCCAAGGCACAATAATACTGTGCACATCTCCCACAGCTTCCATTCAGGGCTCACCAATTGCTTTGCTAACTTCAAATTAGGCTCACTAAAGTGAGGACAAAAACAATTATCTCAATTTTTTATTGATGGGGAAGCGGCTTTGACATGAGTAAGTGACTCACTGACTTGGCAGTGAGCAGATACTATAAGTAAGTAAGTAAGTAAGTAAGTAAGTAAGTAAGTAAGTAGGCCATTGGTTAAGTTGAGGTGCTCCACCAGGACAGCAAGGATGAGTTTAACCTGCAAAACTTAAGTTAACTGTGAAGCTTAGTTGCTGCTGGTTTTATGGACTTGGAAATCCCATTCTCCACTTGATATTGATGATTGATTAACAGAATTTCTAGAACTGGCATCCCGACAGCAAGTGACATATGTCACAAATTTATCGGCAGGTGGCGATACCTTTCTGGAGAGCTTTCTTTACAACAGTAGACTCCAAACAGCAGCTGTGATTTAGTACTCTGGTTCCTTGCTCAATTGATGTAGGAAAAAAGGACTTTCCACTACCTTCTTCTTGCTTCCCTTTCATCTTCATCTGTCGTTCTTTATCTTTCTACTTATCCACTTGAAAAGAGCAAATGTTCTTTTCAGTAATTCCAGAGCCATAAGGACTGTAGCAAGAAGGACATTATTTATTATTTGAAGCTTCTGTACTTCCTGAAAGCTTTGTATCACCCAACAAGAAGATAGATTTGATTTGAAACTTTTGGATTAACTTGGTTATTCCTTTTCTATTTCATTTTTATTATCATTTATTGTTTTATATCATAAAAAGTCTTAATAAATCTAGAGACATTAATAAAGTAATGAGGCAGAACCTTGCTAATAAGGAGGCAGTGCAGGATGTCTGCAAAGAACATTCTTTCTGATTACATTTTAGGAAAGCAAAACTATAGAAAACTGTATAAGATAAATATATGTCTATGAACACACTAAATATACTAACTACATCCAAAATCACACAAAAATTAATATACCACCATCACTACTGTCAGTTATCATATATTTGCAGTTCATTCCTGAGAAGTAAATCCCTCTGAACTTAAGTGTGAGCTACTAAGTGAGCATTGGTCTGCAGCCTTAATATCAGAATCTAAAAGGTATATTTCAATTGTGTCATTCAGAAACACACCTACCCACCCTCCGATCAGCAGGCAAATATGACAGCTTTCGAGAAAACTGCAGCAGTTTTCACAGTACACAGCTCCAGGACACATTTATGAGATCAATTCTACTATTGCCTGCCTTTCTGACTCATCCATTTTTTAAACTGTAATCATTTTAGGGGGCTAATCAATATGTAGGATGGGGAAGAAAAAAGCTGCTAGATAATGAAATGCAGCTGCAGTGTTTAAGAGACAGAACAGATGCAGAATGAAAGTATGACTGAAACTCCCATTTCTGTTAATTAATTATCATTGCTTTGATCTTGTTTTTTAGAGAGAAAGAGAGACTTCATGGACCAGAATGGTGCATGCTGGTAAGGAATCTTTTCTCTTGGCAGAAATCCAAGGATCAAAATGTAGGCTTCAGCAGCTGTGGTGAGTAATCTGTCAGCAGGGACACCATGACAGCCTAGAAGAGAGAATTAATAAATATATGAAATAACCAGCCACACTGGGAAATGGTGCTGCATACATATTGTTAATTTACAACAGTGCAGGAAAATGCAAAGTTTTAATAAAAAAGGTCACATTGATCTTGCTGTTTATTAATTTATACTAGGGGTGGTGAACCTCAGGCCAGGACCCTGAATGCAGTTCCATGGGCCTTTGGGACGCTCACTAGGCTCAATAGCTGAGGGAGTTGAATATGTTTAGCCAGCAGAAGACTAAGAAGTGATATGATAGCTATCTTCAAATATCTGGGCTGTCACATCGATGATGGGGCAAACTTGTTTTCTGCTGCTCCAGAGGGTAGGACTCAAACCGATGGATTCAAATTGCAAGAAAAGATATTCCTACTAAACATCAGGAAGAACTTTCTGGCAGTAAGAGCTGTTCAACAGTGGAACAGACTCCCTCGTACACTCTCTCTGTTTGGAGTTTTTAAAACAGGTTGCATCTGTCAAGGATTCTTTAGCTGCGATTCCTGCGTTGTAGGGCGATGAGCTCCCTTACAACTCCACAACTCTATACTGTGATATCCCTCTCCAAACCACACCCCTCAGTGACTCTGCCCTGCACTCTCCCTGAGTGTTTTGGCCTGGCTGGAATGAAATGTGGCAATACCTCTTGCATGCCTTGATGAATGATGAAAACATACATGCATCTGTACATGTGGGTCGGTGTGTCTAGAAACCTCTGGCTTCTGTGTAGCTGGAATGTAGCCTATGTTCCAAACCTAAGAGTTGCCCCCATTACTCTTCCCACATTTGCCTCTGGCCTCACCCACCATTTGGCAAGCAGTCTCGGGAAGGTTCCCTACTCCTGGTTTACACCACGGGTGTAGATCAAAATCAGATGGCTTTGGTGGTGTTCCTCTAACAGGTACAAAGACCGTTGAGATCAACAGTGGGCCCCTCAACAGTCTCTAGACCTTGCCAGGTGCCTGACCCACCCGCTACTAGAATTGGCAAATTAAACACATGAGTGAGAATTATGCTTGTCTTTTAGGATGGCCCAGTCCTTTGAACTGCTGTGCTAGCAAGCATTTAACGTCATAGGACAGAGTGCAAGAACTGTAGTGCAGTGTCACTGTCTGCCATTATTATACCAGCATGTTGATGAGCCACCGCTGCCCAGTGCAGCCCAGTCAGTGAAAGACTAGCAAGCCAGTGAAAGACCTGACCAAGTGGCTCAGATATGAGTGGTGTAACTGGGATGGTAACCAGCAGGACTAGAGAGATCTTATATACCATCCTGAAAAGCCTTTTAGTCAGTACTACTGAGTCGGCTAAATCAGCACAGACCTAGAATTTCATATATATAGGCAAGTGGACATCAGGGCAGTTGTAAATGTCAGGTGGATAACAGATTGGGGTTATTTCCCCTGCAGCACACAGAATGCCTTCTTTATGCCATGAGATTTTTGACGTCTATTGGATCAGAGTGCCCATATACCATAACTATCCATTTCCTGTTTTCAGCCTCTTGGAAAACCAGCGACTGTGGAGAATAAAACACTTCATCATCAACTTCTTCTGGCTTTCTGGGTAAGCAGTGTAAAAATGTCCAATCAGCAGCAGCCACTTTTGCAGTCTAAAGATGGATGGAGATGGAGAGAGAGAGATTTGAAACTGAACGCCAAAACATGCTAACAGATGACCACACACAAAGTTGAAAAGTTGAAATCATGCATGTATCCCTTAAAATTACTCTTTCTCAAAAGCCCTGATTTTGGCAGCATTGTGCGGGTCATGCTAGGGTCTAACAAGCTGAAAGAATTGCGTGAGTATTCTACTTCTGGTTTCTTTGTCCTCTCTCTACGGTTTATGGTAATTGCTCTCTTGCTCACTGCTGTGTGAGCCATGAGCCGCCTCTTTTTAAGCTGTGTGCTTTCCTCTTTGCAGTCTGATTAGGTACCAAGGAGTATTTATCCCCTTTGCTTTCTCTGTGTACCCACGTTTCATTTTCTTTAAATGCCAAAAAATTACACAAAACATTAAAAATAATAGAAGCACTGAGTATACATAAACCTTCTTATGCAATTTATGCACACTGACGTACATCATTAGTGGTGGGCTAGGAAAACAGCCAGATATGTTTATGTAATTCTTTTTTCCTAGGCTCAATACATATATTACTGTGGCAACACACTATTAAAAAATAACCAAACAAAACGTGTTTCAGCTTTATACCTTATATCTTATAAATGTATTAGATCACAGAGCATCACATCATTACTTCCCACGCGTGCCCCTCCCCCATCCATCAGGCATTGGAAGGAATTGTGTGAGGAAAATATGAATCCCTGTGACCCATGTGTCTGGAGTAAATAATAAAAGAATCAGCTGGATGTACAGATTCAAAATGTGGTGCTAAACTCACTCTCCAGCAGGAGAGAGCCCTCAGTAGCAGATTTTAAATCCACAACAGTCAAGCAGCTGCATAGCATTAGGAATATAGGTTATTAGACCTTTTTATCCTGTTTAGTCTGCTTGCAAACAGTGCTTCTCTCTTTCTATTCATTTTTCAATGAACAGACCACACACTGCTGAGTAAAGTTAAAATACTTATAAAGTGTCCCAAAGTTCAGATTCATGCATTTATTCAAGCAGCAGCAAGGAAAATATAGGCAGAAGACTCTTGGGTCGAAAATACAGTGGTACCTCAGGTTACATACGCTTCAGTTTACATACGCTTCAGGTTACAGACTCTGCTAACCCAGAAATAGTACTTCAGGTTAAGAACTTTGCTTCAGGATGAGAATAGAAATCATGCTCCGGCGGCGTGGCAGCAGCGGAAGGCCCCATAGCTAAAGTGGTGCTTCAGGTTAAGAACAGTTTCAGGTTAAGTACAGACCTCCGGAACAAATTAAGAACTTAACCCGAGGTACCACTGCATAGAAAGATAGTTTCAAATACATGCTCTAAGCTTGGAGTTTGCTTAGGCACGTCTTCCTTGGTTAGTGTGGAGAGAGAGGGAACAGGAAAAGAAGACTTCACTCCCTCCTTTATCAGAGAAGAGGAGGTATGACCTAAATGAATCTAGGGCACAGCTCTATGATCACAACCCATTTATGCACTAACTAGCACTAATTTTTCACAGGAATTACATGACTAGGGCAGTTCCACATGGTCTAGCCATCCATTATTTAGCCAATATTTAAGCATTATACTGAAGCATGTTTTGTGGCATATGCCATGCTTCTACAGTAAGTTATTAAAATTTCTGTGAGCATTTAGAGCTGATATTATTATATATGAATACTACCCTAAATACTGGATCATCACTTTGCAGCCTGAACAAATGTTTCATTTACTAGTAACTTAGCAATTGACAGAGCACGTCATTCTTCTCTTAATCCTTTATACAACAAGCATTTTCATATGCAATGTGTTACACCTTCCATTTCATTAAGAATTAAGGTACTTAGGAATACGTGCAGAACTAGGACTTCTGTACCACACTTAGTAAAGGTGCTGCAGCAGCAACAAAAGCAGGAGCAGCAACAGGAGAGGAGCAAAGCAAGCACTGCATTTGCTGTGTGCACTGCCACACTGCTAATTCATGCTAAGCCATAATTTATTTTTAGCTACGGTTTAACATTACATGCGGTCCTGCTTAATGTATTGGGGACATGGACATCATAACATACATGCATTTGCTTAGGTAAAAGTCCATGGGTTTTACTACCTGGCATGCTCCCTGTACCCTACACATGTACCTGTGTACGTGCAGAGCAATTAGGAAAATCACATGTGAAAAGCATGCAAAGCTACCCTTAAAATTTTCAATAATATAAACTTGACTTTATTGAGGTCCTTTACCAGCAATTGAAACCCTCTTCATACATCTTGCCACAATTATAACTATTTTTTCCAATCTACTTCGAGTTACATAATGCATTTTATATTACACTCTGCCATCCACATTGTGCATTTTCAGACAAATTGTGGCAGGCATTGAAAACAAAATATGTTGCTTAAAAAGGCAACCTACGTCAAGAGTATATTCTGTTTCCAACAGTCCAGTGCTGTTGCGTAAAACTCATGGATGACCTACGAAATGGTAAATCAGCCTTTGATTTAAACACAAAATGTGTGTGTCATAATAATGTGGCTCTCTTCAGCAGAGCTGCCAGAGTGGTCCTGATTCTGGTGCCCTGAATGTGCATCTAGGCATTCCATTCACCTCACTTCCTTTCTGCTGCCTATTCTTCTCTCTGCCACCTCTCAGGTGAGCAACTGGTTGGTCAGCACTTCCCTTAAGAGCCAGCAGCTGGGACCTATAACTCATTCAATCAATGGTAGGCTTGTCAGTTGGAGTTGCTCAAAATATATCACAGTGTAATCAAGAGGTTCATCTTTGGCTTCAGAAATTTTTTTACAGTGGATCACTGGTACATTCTGCACTGCTGCTATGCATGCTGCTATAATGTTTTTGTAAGGGTAATAATTGCCTCTTAAATCATGCCTTTAAAAAAACCACAATCTAAAGCATGCCTTAAAAGTCCAAATGTATTCCTTTATATCAATAACTCATTATATATTAATCTAATACCTGAACAAAGCTTCATAGCACTATGAGCAATTTTGAACACTACCATTCTGGGAAATAGGGTTGAAATATGGCAGTTTAATGTACAGATATTAATAAAGAGAATGGCTTTTCATGTAACCATTTTAAATATTTTATTAGATTACATTTTCTATTTTTAAGTTGCTTTATAAGAAATATTTCAGCCACATACCTTTTTGTATTTCATATATATATATATATATATATATATATATATATATATATATATATGTGTGTGTGTGTGTGTGAGAGAGAGAGAGAGAGAGAGAGAGAGAGAGAGAGAGAGAGACCCTCCCATGCTTCCTGGTCTTTTTTTTTTTAAAGAAACATTAGCATAACACAGTCAGAAAATTATTTTAAAGATTTTATCTCTTACTAAAGATGTTTAAGTAACAAAGGGATTTTAGAGAGAAACAGTATCACTGCAGATCACCAAAGATAACAAATCACACCTCAGTACGAAGAACCCCAAACCTGTACTAAAAACCCAATACATCATCAAAAGTAGAATGGGATGAGGTAGGAGAGAAGTAATACTGACTTCATATTATTATTTATTATTATTATTATTATTATTATTATTATTATTATTATTATTAAGTGGCTCCCACCTCTATTCAAAATGCTGGATTCTCTTCACCATATTCCTTTTGCCCCTTTCATAATATAAGCCCATGCCTCCCTCTGGACGATTCCATCCATTATTCATCCATTTATTTATTGCTCTCTGATAAAAGAGATGGAGAAATTCCCCTGATAGGGTCTTATTCCTGATAAATGTGTATTTCCCTGAACAGCAGAATCAAACAGTTTTTAATATAGAGGATATCGGAAGAAGAGAAATTCAGTGGGCTCAAGAAGGAAACATCCTTCTGGAACAATGATGCTGCTTGCTGGGTAGTTAAAGCAATGAGACCACAGCCACATAAAAATAATTCCACATCCTAATTTATATGTATAAAATAAACCACACACCTAGGCCCCTGCCTAACAATGCCCCTGCTTCTCAGAAGCTGATCTGTGCACATTGTAATCAATGTAGCACTGAACTAATGGTGTGTGCAATAGATAGCTCACAATAAATATGGAGTACCAATTGCTTATGGAGTACTGCTTAAGTATGTGAGTGCATTGATCCTGAAGAAATATATCCATTCTGTTCCGTGACTGTTGCTCATCCACTGTTATCTCCAGTGAGCAATTTATGTGTATTCATCCATGCAGGCACTATAGCAGGGGTCAGCAACCTTTTCAGCCATGGTCCGGTCCACCGTCCCTCAGACCATGTGGTGGGCTGGACTATATTTGGGTAGCGGGGGGGGGGGGGGGGGTTTGAACGAATTCCTATGCCCCACAAATAACCCAGAGATGCATTTTAAATAAAAGGACATATTCTACTCATGTAAAAACACGCTGATTCCCAGACTATCCATGGGCCGGATTGAGAAGGCGATTGGACCGCATTTGGCCCACGGGCCTTAGGTTGCCTACCCCTGCACTATAGCATCCAGATACAGAGATGTGACTTCTACATTTCCCAGGGCCTAAACACACATTAGTATTACTTGAACCAAAAACAAGATTAAAACCAAGCACAGAGAAGGTGTGTGATTTGGGGAGGGGAGACTTCACCCTTGTATTTCATGCTGCAACCCTGAAAAAGTTGAACCCCCTTACAGTAAGTACCAACAGTAGAATAAAAACTATGGGCTAATGGGAAGGTGCTTTTTTGCTTTTTGTAGACTGTTGCTATTTGCCACACAGGGTTGTGCGATTTATTTTTTTCACGGTCATAGTAGAGAGCAGAAGAGTCAAGGCCCCCTTCCCCGCATGTTGTGGTCTTAACTAGGATCAGGGCCTCCTGTTTTTGGTTCTAATATTTATATATAAATACACACACACACACACACACACACACACACAAATACACTGGTTATGTTTACTTCATCTCTCAGATCACTATTTCAGGAAGGTAGGGAAGTTCCTTATGCAGCATTCAGCCTGATATTCTTGTGGCACTCTATTAAGGTTAACAGTTGCTTCAGAGCAGCTGTAGTCATTATTATAATAATCAAAAATATGTACTCTGTAGATATTTCAACAAACATGTACCACAAATCTCCAGTGTTAGGTAATGCAAACATATATGAGGCCTAAAATGTTTTTAAAGTTTTCTTCTGGAATCTACGAAACCATAGAAATCTGGTGGGAAATCTTTGCATTTTACCTTCATTGTGATCTGATAACCCTGGAAAGCCCTCAGTCTCTCTTCTTTTTCTGCCTCTTGCCCCATGCTTATCCACGTGTCTGTGATCAAAACGTTGGCTCCTTTGGCAGCTTCAGTGGGGACACTGGTGAGAAACAGCTTGGTGCGGTGCTAACATGAATAAATCAGAGGAAATGCACTAAGTTCACGTGAAGCGCAGTAGAAAAAAAACATTTTACAGTCACATCCTCGTACCTTTATGGACTCCTGTTCCGCTATTTTGATGACCATGGGATCTGGCTCAAAACCCTGTGAAAACAGATTACAGTGTTACAATGTACAGTTACATATGCTTGGGTTACATATGCTTCAGGTTACATACACTTCAGGTTACAGACTCCGCTAACCCAGAAATAGTGCTTCAGGTTAAGAACTTTGCTTCAGGATAAGAACAGAAATCGTGCTCCGGCGGCGCAGCAGCAGCAAGAGGCCCCATTAGCTAAAGTGGTGCTTCAGGTTAAGAACAGTTTCAGGTTAAGAACGGACCTCCGGAACGAATTAAGTACTTAACCCGAGGTACCACTGTATTCCATTCTTGCTACAAATAGAGAACATTAAACACATTCCCAGTTTTTATAGAAATAGACAGTAGCATGGGTACTCTTAACTATATCATTCACAATACCTGAACTGGCAGTGTGCCTAGAGTTGGTTGGAGAGTTTCTGGATTAGATTTCCAAGCTATGGACAACTGGCTCCTGGACTTTAAAAAGCATCTAGATGGTAATTGCATAAATAGAACCACATTGGAGCCAAAATGAGATATGATACCAGCAAATGTGTGTGTGGGTATTGGGTCGATGCCAATTCCCTGTAAAGCAGCAACACCATATATGGTAGGGTGGAGCTGCCCTCCTGACACCAGCATCACTGCTATTTACCTGGATGGAATGGGGACGAGGTGGATGGGAGGGTGCACTGTCAGGAGAACTGAATTGCAGCAGAGGTCCCACCAGTGTCACTACCTGCTCCCAACCCTGCTGTCAGTCCACCACATACACATAAAGCATAAGGACAAGGAAAAGTTTCTTACCGTCCTTTTTTATTTCAATATTACAGAGACAGGCTATAGAACCCAGCCTCTTAGATAATGGCGTTGTCCCAAGTGACTCTCCACCCCCTGTCTCTCCCACATCCTCATTTGCCACTTCTATGGATGTTGCTACATGCCCTCTGTCTTTGAGCTCTTTGCTCTCCTACTTTTAAGGCTCACCGGGTTCTTGGAGATGGGGACTCTGGAATGCTTTCTAAAGATAACGTGTCAGTCGGCTGCTGTTTCAGTCCTGCCTCCTCCTCTCCCATTATTTCCCAACATTTCTCCTCATCTGCCTCTGAGCTGTGACCTCCCTCAAACCACTGTTGTAAATTCATACTATCTTTGGCTTCCTCCTCCCTGGAAGGGTCAGGATGGGGAGGCAGTCTCCACCACTCCTCCTCTGCCCGGTCCCTGACAGCATCCTTCATTGATGGACTATCTCTGACCATTGGCCGTGCTGCTGGGGTTGATAGATTCCAACATCTGGAGAGTACTAATGTGGGGAAGCTCTTGGTAAATGTCAGCCAGCACAGAGGCTCTTCAAGAAGAGCAAGAATCAAAAGATGTGTCAGATCTCCTAACCACCCAAATTACTTAAATCTACTGTGCCCAGCTAGCAGTCCGGATTACTCAATTTTGTCCTGGTCTTCGTAAAGTAACCTATTACACTGAGCACAGATTTTTTTTAAAAAAAAGTTCAGGGACTGTTTGTGAGATTAAACTCTGCCTCTTCTGGGGCTGGATCTTCTGAATCTAATTCATGGGGACTAGCTCATTGTTCTTCTAGTGAAATGGCGACTTCAGCTTCTGTCTTCAGTCTAATCTTTAACCCTCTCATTCCTGAACTCTGAATCTTGAGGCCATTTCCTTGTAGCTAAGCATTTTCCTTCAGAGTGATAATGGGCTAGTTTTGTTAACAGTTTTATACCATTAAACTCCGGATAAAGTGCACTCATTATCAATGGACATGTATTTAGATTTTTTAAAATTAGCTTCCAAAGCAAAGTCAATTTGCCTTTGCACTCTTGTATATAGATTTTGTGAGGCTAAACCCCCTAATAAAATCACAAATGCTTTTCTTTTTCAAAGCTGACAACCAACTTTATTGGCCCTGTTCAGAGCCACCCTGAAACCATGCTGCTTTAAACAAAATGTGAAAACTATGGAAAAACAGTATTTCAGCTTTAGAGCAGCAATCGCTAAACTTGGAGGGTCACAGATGTTGTTGGACTCCAATTCCCATCAGCCCCAACCAGCATGGGCAATGGTCAGGGATGATGGGAGGTGCAGTCCATGTTCTTTGCCTTAGAACATTTGACTTTCTCTCTCCCCAACTAAGATTTTCTTACCTTTGGAGTAGCAACATGCAGATTCATCCCAAATCTAGCAGCACTAAGCATAATGGAGTTTAGGACATTATTTCCATCACCTATCCAACTTAGGGTCAATCCATTCAAAGATCCATAGTGTTCCTACCAAAAACAAAACAAAACAAAACAAAACAAAACAAAACAAAACAAAACAAAGCCACAGTTATTTACAGTGCTTGTCAGTTTTGAAGTGCAACTTATATCATACCATGTAGTCTGGGATCTGGCAACAAGGATGTTCCCTTTGAACAAATTGCCATTGCCCATATTCTTTCTTTGTCATAAACATTACAGGATATTAACATTATTCTGTCAATCAATACACTCTTATTATCCCAGTCAAGGTTAAGCAAATTGCTTAAGGGCCTATACACTAATGGACAATATCCTGCCTTATTTTCTATGAGCTGGAGCCATTCATTATACTTGTTCCATACAAGAGCATATGCTTCTCTAGCACATGTTGTTGTTGTTGTTTAGTCGTTTAGTCGTGTCCGACTCTTCGTGACCCCATGGACCAGAGAACGCCAGGCACCTCTGTCCTCCACTGCCTCCCGCAGTTTGGTCAAACTCATGCTGGTAACCTCGAAAACACTATCCAACCATCTCGTCCTCTGCCGTCCCCTTCTCCTTGTGCCCTCCATCTTTCCCAACATCAGGGTCTTCTCCAGGGAGTCTTCTCTTCTCATGAGGTGGCCAAAGTACTGGAGCCTCAGCTTCAGGATCTGTCCTTCCAGTGAGCACTCAGGGTTGATTTCCTTCAGAATGGAGAGGTTTGATCTTCTTGCAGTCCATGGGACTCTCAAGAGTCTCCTCCAGCACCATAATTCAAAATAATTCTCTAGCACATAAGTATGCATATACTTCTCTAGCACACAGGGAAATATATAGCTATCTGTGTATTTCACATGCCTGTGATCACAGAACTCTAGCACTGCATTTATATTAGATGGAGAATTTGCCACAATGTGGGTAACTTTCATTCATTCATTATTTTAGAATGCATGCATCCTGCTTTCTTCTTATAAACATGTAGATAATGTGAAAATAATACTTTGAAAGTGATACCTCAAAAAAACCAATGAAGCCTGAGCAGACTTCCAACAATCAAGGGTTGGTCTTCCATGCTGCTAATAATTCCTTGTCCCTGCTTATGAAGCAGGAAGCAGGAAAGACTATGCAAAATAAATCAATTCATGAATATTTGTTTTAATTTGCATAATATGACTTTTCTTGGCGCAGATTTGAATGTCATTGTTGCTTATGATGATGAAGCATGGGGTAGAATAGCCCTAACCAAAGCCAATAATAACTTGTTATCCAAACAATCAGATATTTATTCTTTATTAATATCTCTAATCTCTGTGGAGATAGCCAGCATAGTTCATCAGATGACAAGAGTCAAGTATTAGAACCGTCTGTCATGCTCGATGTCCTGAACCACAAAAGCCAAGACAGAGAGAGAGAAATGTGGATAATAGCACTGTTCTCTCTAAACAGGTAGCCTAGAAGGGAACTGGCAGGATGCTAACAGCTAGTACAGCTGGCAGGCAGTGAACTAATACATAAGAACCATGAGTCACTTGCAATTACTGAAAAGCTGTCAATTCTTGGTGATGAAATGCCTTCCAAAGGTTATCAGACAAAATGAACAGCTGGAAATGATTTATTCACCCTGCATTCTAATGCAGCCAGCATTTCTCTTTTTGTTAGGACCTGATTTGAGGTGTTGCATCTTTCTACAGCAGCTCACAAAGCCTGGCTGGACGCCACCTTCATGGAGTATGCAGAGACCCTGCTCTTCTATAACTGGGTAATTCTTCCCACCTTGAATGATACTTTTAATAGAAATAAGTCATCACCAAGTGTGAATTTATGGAAAGAGCCATTTTTGCACCCAGCACGGTTCCCACAGCATTTTAAGCCTCCTGCATGAATACTTTTCAGATTCCTCCATGTGCAATCAAAGAACACCCACTCAGAGCTTAACTTGTGTGATTCATCTAGCCAAAAGAAGAGATGCCACACTTTGTACAGCTAATCTTTTTGCCATAAGTATGCTGGTGTTTCCCACAGCAAAGACAGGTTGTATCCTTAAACACCTGTGTCCTGGATACCCAGGTACATGTACATGAATGAATCTTTGGAACAAGAGTAGCCAACATACTACATCAAAATCCCATCAACCTCAGCCAGCATGGCCCTGCTCAGGGTTGATGGAACTGCAGTCCAATAACATGAGGAGGACACCATGTTGCCCACACCAGGCTTAATGGAAGGCTGCTTATGTGTCGTTTACACTTTACACAATTGTACACAAAACACCAAAGTGAGGGAGGTACCAATATCAAACACAAATTGCCACCTAAGATGCAGAGTTGTTCACAGTCAAAAAGGTTGAATTGGTGAGGTTAAAATGTCACTATTTATGTGAACATCATTGTGAAGGAAAGATGCCCTGGAAATCTGATCACATTTAGTTAGGTGCTTTACAGAATGACTGCAATTTAGAAGTTCAGGCCCATGTAAATCACGACTGGGGGAACCTGTGGCCTTCCAGATGTTGTCAGACTCCAACTCCCATCAGCCCTAGCCAGCATGGCCATTTGTCTGGGGTTATGGGAGTTGTGGTCCAATAACCTCTAGGGGGTCAGAGCTTTCCCCCACCCCTGATGTATCACTTCAGAGAGAATTTTCAAAGACCACTGTCATAAAAGATTGAATAGCTAGCTCCCCCAAACTGGATCTGAACCATATCATGGACGACTGTGTTGCTCCCCTGGAGTTGCACCAGGAACACTGATGAAGGAATTTCATGAGGTGAAGAAACTGTGGGCCAAATGACAGTTGGCTTGAAGATGTAATGCAAGTTGCTACTTGAACTGGTTTTACCACCAAAACCCTTGGCATTTCCTTAATCCTTGCCTTGACACACAGACAATATTAGAGGTAGAGGGGCATTGGATAGGGACCAGGATGCCTGATTTCTAAACAGCTGGATGAGTGGACAGACACTAACAAGGTCCTACGGAAAATAATTTAATATACTTAGCATTTATGCAGTGCATTTAAAAGCAGGATAAATATTCCTTACCACAGTTGTGTAAGGTGGCTCAGTATTAATAACCCCATACTACAGTTGGGGGTGATTGAGCCTGGAAACAGCAGCCTGCCCAAGTCCATCCAATGAAGAAAGAATTGAACAGCTCACAACTCACACTCACAGAGCCAGACCTTGATATTTTTGCAGCCTTCCACATCTCAACTATTTAGGATTTAGGTCTGAACTTTTAGAGAAGCTGAGTTGGCTAAAAGCTTTGCAGTTAAGCAGGGAACAGGAGAGTATTACCTGGAGTGTAAGGTAATCAGCTAAAATCTGGAGGGGATGGTCAGAATCAGACAGTCCATTTATCACTGGGATTGTGGCGTGTTGTGCCAGCACCTCCAGATCAACGTGTTTATACACTCGTGCCAGGATTGCATCTGTCATGGTTGACAACACCCTTCAGAAAGCAAAATAAATGTAAAGCCCACTCAATTTTTCATAGAAAATTAGTACTTTAATAATGGTTAATCTGCCTGAATAATTTTAAGTGCTTGCACAGCATGGTTAAATACAGATGGTTTAAAATGTAGACTGCTAACCACTGAAAATATTTTTTTTTAAATAAGGCAGTGAAAAGAGAGAGAATTAGAAGACAGCAATATCAAAGAACTGTTTAATGTAAATAAAGTTTGTGATTTTCTTGTTTCCAGCCAAGCAATACTTAGGCATGGACAATTTATGCTATAAACTACAGAACTAGTTTTTCTCCTGATTTCATTCTGAGGAATCTTCTGAGAAGATTCTGTGTACAAACAAAACACGGTGAGTACTTTCACCATAGACTCACAACCCAAATTGTGTTTACCAGGATTGTCTGCTCTGAGGGTGAGAGGCCCCAATAAGCCTGCATGCCACAGTACAAATGACAAGAAAATGGTGAATTCCAGCTAGTCTGGAAGGCCAAGACCCCATCCTGCAACTTCAACAACTTCTTATGCCTCTTTCTAGGAAGGCTGGACCACCAAGGCCTGTTTTTGAATTGCAAGGATTCTGTTTCCATCTGAAAAGGCCTTTATAAGAATACAACATCAATAATTTGGTGCCTGAGTTCGCCTGTTTTCTCCTCCTTCTTCCTTCTGTGTCTTTATCTTTTTAGACCTAAACCTGAGGGCAAAGGTTGTGTTGCTTTTATCGATTTAAAAGCCACTCTGGGAACCTCTCTGGCTGAAGAGCAGGGTGTGAATACATAGGATGCATAGTAAAATCTTCATGCATCCTAAGTTTTGAAAGTTGCTGAATTCAAGCAATTTTAGTGCTTTTGTAAGGCTGCAATCCCGGACATTACCGGGATTTCAAAGGCAAAATTGACGCCCAGGGGGAATTTCCGAAAGGTGACACTTTGTCTTGTATCAAGCCAATCATGTTTTTTTGGCTAAACAACTTTGCTCCCCCCCCGCAAAAAAAGCGCAACAATTTTGGACATTCCTAAAAACAATAGAAATATGGCTGTCACCATCTAAATATAGAAAGGAAATAACAGTCACACAAGGTGTCGTACAAACCGTGCTGTGTCAGTGATACTTTCATTAATGCCCAGGTGAATATCTTGTGTTGTGAGGAAACAGGGATGGCCACCAAGGACAGCAAATCCTAAAATAAATACAATGATTAAGACATTTGCCTTTGTCATTTCAAAGTATTATGGCAAGTCATACTACCAGTACATGTCTTCTCCCTTAGAAGTGCAGACATGGGGATAATTTGACTTGATGTCTTTTCCCACTATCATAAAGCTGCAAGAGCCCTCCCCATCCCGATGCCAAATCTATGTGTGAACCAAATGCAGGAGAAAATAGCATTCAGAATTTCATTAGTACCAAAGTATATTTCAAGTTTTTATTTTTAAAAGAGAAGTTTATATAATATTTATGAGTCTTTAAAAATGTTATGTTTTCAAAGACCTGAATGCCATGTTCGTATCATGGATGCATTTGAATAATCTTAGCTCTGAACTATCAGCTTTTAGCAAGGCCTGCTCCACTAGCCTGGCTAAAAGACTAGCTACCATTTGCTTCCTCCACTGTTTCCAATCAAGGTGGTCGTAACAAAAGCAATTATGTAACTAAGAATTAGTACCCAAGTTTGTTTTCCTCCCTCTGCTCCCTCTGTTTTTCCTTTTGTGTCGGATCTTATAGAGACTGTAAACTTGTGGTCAAGGAATGCCTCTTTCTATAACCTCTGTATATGCCAGAACAATGTACAAGTTACATGTGTTGAAGATCTCACAGAGAGATACGCACAATCTTTTCTCTATTGATGCTGTTTGTAATACCCAAACCTGTTATTTTTTACTGATTGTCTTCTACACAAGCATCTCAAGACAATGTACAATCAGAACATCAAAAACAGTTAAAAACACAAAAAGCAGATATATTCTGAAACCTAAAAAAACCAAAATTATATTTAGAAAATCTTACAAAACCACACATCTGTCAACATATCTTCTGGGAACGTGCTCATAATATTTTCTGGGATGAAGCATTATTTTTAGTCATAAGAAAGGTATAAAAGTATAATCTTGCCAGCTTTTAAACCTGTCTTGGGGTCATATACTAGGAAAATTTGTATCCTTACCAGTAGATGGCACCACAACCATTGTCCTAAGCCAGTGGTGTCCAAACTTTTTTCAAAGAGGGCCAGATTTGATGAAGTGAACATTGCTCCCCACAGAAATTGTTGGGTTTAACTTACATTTACACTTAGGTGTTGAGGAGACAGAAGTTCAGCCTTCATGGCATTTAACCATGGCTCAGCATCCTCTGAGGTTAAACTTTGGACCTCTTGGAAGCTTGAAGGTTCCCAAACCTTCTCTGAGTTACTAACAACAGCTGTATCTGCTTTGACTGTTTTAACAAACTCTTCAGCATACCTTTTGGGTGGTTTACCCTTTGTGGCTCTTTCAGATCCGCGTACTATACAGTGGTACCTTGGGTTAAGAACTTAATTCGTTCTGGAGGTCTGTTCTTAACCTGAAACTATTCTTAACTGAGGTACCACTTTAGCTAATGGGGCCTCCCACTGCCGCCACGCAGCCACCGCATGATTTCTGTTCTTAACCCTAGGTACTATTTCTGGGTTAGTGGAGTCTGTAACCCGAGGTACCACTGTACACAGGTCTTCCATACTAGGCTTCTCCTCTTTAGGAGACTGGTGGCCTGCGTGGGCAGGCCAGGTCTTCCTGTTATATACTTGCTGGGATTGACAAGGCATCTGACCCTCACCTGAATCTCATAGCTCTCCTGACGAGTGCTTTGGACTGTCCACCAGATACCAGGCTCTCTGCTATTCAAATTAGGCCCCAGTGTTTTAATTACAATCCCCTTCTCGATTAAGTACCGTATTTTTCGCTCTATAGGACGCAACTTTTCCCCTCTCACCGCCGGTCCTGGACCTGTTTTGGGTCTACCCAAGGAGTGATTCAGCCGGGGACTCCCTAATGGCACGGGGGCTTGCCAAGCCCCCTGCACAGAGGGGAGAGCTCGTGACGAGCCGCAAAAAGGAAATGCCTTTGGTGGCCAGGTGTTCGGGGGCCGCAAGAGATTTTTTTTCAAAATTGCCTGACGGGCTGTTTGAAAGCAGCCCGGGGGCTGCAAGTGGCCCCCTGGACTTTGGACATGTCTGAATGTTTTGCAGAATGAAATGTTTATTAAAGTCCCCAAAGAGATAACATTCTGTATACCCAGTGCTTTTTACTGGGGGTACACAGGGGTACGCATACCCCTAAACATTTTGTGAATCTTTGTACTTTTGTCCATTTACTATATTGATATTTCCCGATTTGAACTATAAAATGGTGATATTCTTGAGTCAAAATGAGAGTACCCCCTAAACATTTTTTTAGAAAGAAAAAAAAGCACTGTGCATACCCAAACAGTTCTGGCAATTATGCAATGTTAAGTATTGTTGGCATAATGCTGGTTGTGTTGTGCCCATTACTTTCTGTTATAAATTCCATTATGACTTGATTTTAATGGTCAACTAGATGGCTCAACTACTAATGGCTAAGTAACAACTTTTAAGGAATTTCCAAACTTCAATTTCATTTTTCTTTTGTTTTTTCTTCTTACTTTGAATAATGTTATTTCATCATATGCAGGTAAATAATATACAGTTAATACAGAAGGCTATATTTACTGTCAAATTCTTGGCTTGTTTTCACCTGTCTCTGTAGATAATCTAGTCCTTGTACTTCTTTTCTCAAAAATCATAGCTAATGATTTTCCTTGCAGCAAAGGCAAATCCTGAAAAACAGGAAGGAAAAGAACTTGTGACACACTGGTAAGAACAATAAAAATTTTTGAACTTTCTGCTTTACACCTGAAAGTAATTTCAAACACTATACCACATGCAGATGGGTGTGAGGTCCATTTAGTATATACAGGACAGAATTAGGCTCCATCTCAGTTGTTTGCTTTGTCTACAGTCCTAACCCTATTTGCCTGAGAGTATGGTAAGTCCAGTTTAATTCAGTAGGACTTCTGAATAGAATAACACTTTAGGTCCTGGGAACGGCTTCTTCCTAATGGTGAATGTTGCTTAAAGGTAAAGGGACCCCTGACCATTAGGTCCAGTCGTGACCGACTCTGGGGTTGTGGCACTCATCTCGCTTTATTGGCCGAGGGAGCCGGCGTACAGCTTCCGAGTCATGTGGCCAGCATGACTAAGCTGCTTCTGGTGAAACCAGAGCAGCGCATGGAAACGCTGTTTACCTTCCCACCGAAGCGGTACCTATTTATCTACTTGCACTTTGACGTGCTTTCGAACTGCTAGGTTGGCAGGAGCAGGGACCGAGCAACGGGAGCTCACTCCGTCGCGGGGATTCAAACCACCGACCTTCTGATCAGCAAGTCCTAGGCTTTGTGGTTTAACCCACAGCGCCACCGTGTCCCTTAATGTTACTTAGAATGGCCTAATTACAAAACAGTTGGAGGAGCTGGCCAAATCCTAGAAGTTCTTGCCAAGCTGAAATAAAAACATGTGTAACTATTCAATATCTGATAAGAATGCAGGTTTGAATTTTGAAAGTATTTAATATTTCACTTTTGTATCTTACTTTAAGGGCTCCATTAGAAAAATGAAATCTTAATACTTGTTTCAGTCTAAGGCAATTATCCTGTCAATTTGTCACATTCAGGACTTCTGTGCCTTGGAGGTGACCTAGTTACTAGTTTCTTTACTCCCTCTAGTGCTGCTCTGCATGTAGAATTCTACTGAAGCTTTACACACCCTGTCCCCGCCAATATGCTGAGAGCTGACCTGGCATGTAAACTGCATATGTGCATTCACATTCACACACACACACACGACACAGACTCAATTGCCCCTTCCCCAACTGGGAATGCTGGTGTGTGTGTGTGTGTGTGTGTCAGAGGGGGGCGGGATATAAATGTGATTCCCCTACCCCAGATAATTGTGAGGTAGGAGAATATGCCCAAATATATTTTTCGTCATCATACATTTCAGTTCTGGTTAGATTTATATTTCTAGAATATGGTAAGCTCTCTTTTTCTTTATTTTTAACACTGAAAGCCTAAACAATTTCTAAACACAACCCTTCTAAACCTTGTGGGTGGAGGGTGGGAATCTTCATTTCACTTTGAAGATCACATGGACTACTTTCCCCAAGGGTAAGCAAACTAAGGCCTAGGAGCCTGATCCTGCCCAATCACCTTCTATATCCGGCCTGCGGATGGTCCAGGAATCAGAGTGTTTTTACATTAGTAGAATGTGTGCTTTTATTTAAAATGCATCTCTGTGTTATTTGTGGGGCATAGGAATTTGTTCATCCCCCCCCAAAAAAACCCCATAGTCCGGCCCCCCACAAGGTCTGAGGGACAGTGGACTGGCCCCCTGCTGAAAAAGTTTGCTGACCCCTGACTTTTCTTGTCCTCTTCTTCCCACCAGCAAGGATTCAAATCCCAAACAAGGCAGCACCCACATTTGTGTTTTAAAACACAGCTAGGTGGTTCTTTTTAAAATCCGGATCAAAGCTGAATTCAGGGAAAACACGTAAAAGAAACAAGACGGCAGATACATGATAGCTATGGATTGTGGCTAAGGTCATGTGTACAACTAAAAAGACATGAGGGTAAGAGAATTCAAATGCAAATGTTACATACCTCTCCTTTACATTTGATTCTTTCCTTCAGATCTGCTGCTACCCACAACAAATATTTGATGTCTTCAGCTGAATAATTTTGCAGTGTCAGAAGGTCCCGGCCTTTCAGCTGGGTGGGAGTTTTAGTAGGTTGTGGCCCATGCCTGTATCTCCAAGGGAAATGACAAAAGAAGTTTAACTACCTCATAATTCAGAATTTTGTATTCTGAAATAACCACTGTCAAGTTGTGGTCCCAGGTTATTGGCTCAAAGGCACAATGCTCTACAAATGCATGGCACCAGGATACAAATGCACTGTTGAGAGTAAATAATCAAGAAAAATAAAAGAATTTGTTGTTCTTCAGTATTATATATGCATATTGCTACTATGGAAACGTGTGAAGAATTACACTTGGGGAAACCATTGCTGATGTGTGCATGGGGTAGGGGGAGATTCTGCCTCTGTTTGCACTATGTGGCACTGTCACTACCTTTACCATGAGTGGCTGGGGAATCTCAGGCAGATGGGCGGGGAATAAATAATAAATGGTGTTGTGTTTATATATTAATAATGGGACTGTAAGTCATTTGAAAATTATTGTTCCCTTCATTTATATACTTCCATTAAAATTACCAAAATAATAATAATAATTTCCCGGTGTTCTACAATGCACATTCCAATAATAAACAAAAAAAGATCAGTATGCTCACAACATTTGCTTTCATACACCCACATCCACACACCCCAGTAGTCACACAATATCCATTGGTTTTTCCATATCTGCAATAGTTAAGGCTTTGAACAATGCCATTCAGATACTGTGTTCATATCAGGAGCCTTCCTAGTTAACATTTTTGCTGCTGCAAACAACTATTCTGTAAGTATTTAACAAAACAAGTGAAAACAACAAAAGACATTTAACAAAATAGTGAATGATTCCAGTTTATTCTTTATAAAGTTATAGTGCCATCAGGGCAGGACTTTGAAACAGAAGTCCAGAGCCCCACTCAGCAGGATGTGCAAAAAATATTTCTAAGTGTACCCACTCCCATCCTGCCGAAAAGAGGCCTTCACATGATCATAACTATTCCAGAGAGAGTTGGAGCTATTGATAAATAATAGAATACAATTCTATTGGGTTTGAAATAAGCATGCAAATTTATTTCAAGTATATGAAATTGTCAGACAACATCTGCAAACAAAAAACAGTGATGGTAATTGCTCTGACATATCAATTTTCCTATATAATTTCTTTGCTTTAGTTTCTTGGTTTATGAATGAATGCTGCTAAGCAACAGAGGAAGATATGATTTGCCCATCTCAGCAATCTTGTAGTTGCTAAAAACTGGAGTAGATAGCCCAGGATGTTCCACCAGCTCTGTTGTTGTGTGGCATTTAAACACTTACCGAATACATTGCACCAGATGCTTGCTGATCTTGCTTGCATTCCCAACATTGAACAGGGACCGAACATTAAACAGCATATTTACCAAATGCTAAGATATAGTTATAGTCACCTTATTAAACTTAGATGAAATAGTGAATGCATTCAGTGAAAGAGCAAAGGTAAAACTATCACGAGACAGTGCTATCTCTAGCAGTTGTGAGATCTGCTCAGGGATTCACGGTATGTAATCTTATGCAAATACTATGGGTAAGTGTCATTAGTTAGGAGAGTTGCGAAACCCATGGGTTTTGTCCTTAAACACACAGCAAAATCTACAGCTCAGTTGAGGCATTTACTAGGCTGCCAAAGGTCTCCTCATGGTGTAGCAAGGCCACTCCCTCCTCTCAATACCAGGGGTCAGCAACCTCTTTCAGCCATGGCCCAGCCCACCATCCCTCAGACCTTGTGGTAGGCCGGACTATATTTTTGGGGGGAAAATGAATGAATTCCTATGCCCCACAAATAACCCAGAGATGCATTTTAAATAAAAGGACACATTCTACTCATGTAAAAAAAAGCTGATTCCCGGACTGTCTGTGTAGCACCCTGCTTGTGGTTAACGCTTAGCTGGAATGAAATATTCAACGCAGCAATAGAGAAATCAAAATAATAATTTATTTGTCAGACAAATAAATGATAGGCACAGTGGTATATGGTTACCAAAGCTCTGCCCTCCAACCCTGATGGCCAGCACTTATATTTCCTCAACCCAGCCCCCTTGCTCCTCCTTTGGCTGCCCCTGTCCAATCAGCCTGGTTGAAATTCCTATTGGCTGTTTGCTAGAACCAATCATAAAAGATACACAAATTTCCTATTACCTTTTATGGGAGCAAAGAGCTATATTTCCTTCTATCCATAAATGGCAGACAAGTAGCCATATATCTTACATTTGCCTCGACAAGGCACCTTAATTACCAGATCACCTTTTGCCCCTGTTGCCCCTGCATTCCAAAACAAATGGCTAAAACAAATGGCTCGTGGTATTAAGTTCTATCTAAACAGAGATCTTACTATTTACCAACTCTTAATTAGTGTTTTTGCAGCTTGATTGTATTCTGTAATATGTAGGGTCAGTGTAACCTTTGCTCCCAGCCTGTATTTCCCTTTTAAAACTTTGAGAAACCTGTCTCCTGCTACTGCTATAAATCAGGGGGGCCCTTGTCCAGGAGGATAAACAACTGCCAAAGTACTTAGCCAGCTGCTTTTCTGCCTGGCATGAAACATACAAACATTTGCAAATATATCTTTAAAATACAGGCCTTGATCAGATGCCTCATCTGTGGACTGGATTGAGAAGGTGATTGGGCCACATCTGGCCCACGGGCCTTAGGTTGCCTACCCCTGCTTAATACAGACACCAAGTCTTACAGGTGTGATGGACTTGCTCCACACAGACCCATAGCCTTACAGAAACCCAATTCCTGCAGTCTTCTTTCCTCTCTCCTATTTATGGGGCATTTATTATTATTTTTATTTATAAATTAGGCATTTATTTACTTTTTAGATTTTTATTTATATGGAAAAACTATACATCAAAAAGAAAGCAAATTGAGGAACTATTCCATGTTTTTAAAAGGCTGACATTCAATAGGTGCAGCTTCTTTCATAGCTAAAGATAGATATATTTAGCCTGGGGGTAGGACTAGAGGACCCTCGGGATCCCTTCCAACTCTATGAATCTGTGAGTCTTCGATTTCCAACAGTTGGCCAAAGAAAGCCAATGTTACACATTGCTTCGGACTAAGGAGACTTTGCCCAATTCCTGCTAAACCTTGAAACTCGCCGGGTGACCCTGGGCCATTCACTCCTGGGAGTTCCTGCACCTCTTTTTCTAGGGGGGGGGGGGAAAGCGCTGGTTTTGAGAATAACATTGGCACAGCGAACAATGATCTAACGGAAGGTATAAATGTGTAATAAATGAAATGCCCTTGGAAAGTTTCCAAGTGGGAATGTCCCCTGTTCTCGGTGCCCACCATTTTGCAATGCTCATGGAGGAGTCTTGCTAATTGCTAATTGAACTATTCAAGCGCTAACTTTCGTAAAAGCAATATTTTGAGGAGGGTTTTTTGTTTCTTTGTTGTTGTTTTTAAAAGAAAACCTCTATGGTACTTGGGGGATGACGCTCTACCCCGGCTTGCAGGCGACTCTATGGTCGCTGCTCTAGCGGTCTTCGTTGCTAGTGGCAGGCGGTTTGTTTACTTCCGGGATCCAGGCTGCTCGCGCTTCCTTCTGTCTCCTAGGCGCCTCCCCCTCGAGCCTGTCATGGGGGAGGCCGATGAGCAGGTGCCCGGTGAGTCCCCCCCTCGTCTCGGGAAGCTAGTTGGTTGGTGCCGGCGCCCCTCGCCTGCTTCTGTCGTCATATGCGGGCCCCGCGAGGCGAGCGCGCGGCAGGTTCCCCGCCGCCTCCCTGTTGTTTTTCTCTCCTCTCCCCCCACTTTGCTCTTTATTACCTCCGTATTGCACGGTAGAAGCAGGGAGAAGCGGGCAATTTGCTTCAGACCCAGGAGAGTTTGAACCCATTTCTAGCCCGTGCTTGCTCAGAAGTAAGTCCCATTTACTTCTTGGGGGGACTTATTTCCAAGTAAGTAAAACGCCCTCAGTGTTTTCAGCCCCGTTATGCAGAGTGGCACATTGTATTTCAGGGCGTTATTTTTAGGCCACATGTTTCATTCCAGATGAGTGAGGAAAATGGTTAAAAGGTCAGATATGGGGCCTGTCACACACTTCTTCATGTAGTGTACAGTGGCACCTTGGGTTACATACGCTTCAGGTTACATACACTTCAGGTTACAGACTCCACTAACCCAGAAATAGTGCTTCAGGTTAAGAACTTTGCTTCAGGATAAGAACAGAAATTGTGCTCCGGCGGCAGCAGGAGGTCCCATTAGCTAAAGTGGTGCTTCAGGTTAAGAACAGTTTCAGGTTAAGTACGGACCTCTGGAACAAATTAAGGACTTAACCGAAGGTACCATTGTATACTCAAACTCGGAACTTGCTCCCACAGCAGGCAGTGTGACTTGGAAGGCTTTTTTAAAAAGAAAGAATTGGACACATTCAAGGAGGATATGTCTATTCATGGCTACTAGCCAGAACGACTAGGCTCTGTCAATACGCTTCTGAATACCAGTTACTGGAAACTGCAGGAGGGGAAAGAGCTCTTCTGCCTGGGTCCTGCCTGCCAGCTTCCCACAGGTTGGCCATGGTGAGAACAGGACACTGGACTAGATGGGCCATTGGCCTGATCCATCAAGCTCTTAAAATGTCCTTATTTGCAAAGACTTGTTGAATTAAAGTGTTAAAAATAACTGGTACCCACTTTTTTATTTTGGCCTCACCTGCTCCCAGGAAAACTTTTTAACAGAGCGATACTATTAATGCGCACCCAGAAGCAAATCTCATAAAAGTTCAGTAGGGTTTGCTCTGAGGTAACTGATTAGGATTGCGGTCTTTGTTTGTTTTCTTGCTACTTGTGTTTCCAATTTGAAATAAGGAATCCCACCTGTACCTAACAGCGCTGCTTGTCATATGACACTATCTGATAAAGTATTTGGACAATTTAATAAAATATTTGTCTCTATATTGAAGAACTTTGGACACCAACGGCAGAAAAATACACCCAAGGATTTTGGAATCTTAAAATACCTGAAGGGCTGTTGTGTGTTTTCCCCTGTTCCAGCTTGTAGGTTGCAACCAATTGGTTCAAATTACAAGAACATTTTAGATTAAACAGAAGAACTTGCTAACAGCATGAGCTGTTCAGAAGTGCAGTACAGCAGACTGCTTCTAACGGTGATACACTCTCCTTTTTTTGAGATTTCTAAGCAGAAGGTGAGTGTGCCATAGCAGTGAATTTCCTGCATCAGGACCAAGCTGAACTAGATTACTTTTGAGGTTTCTTCCAGATGCCATTCTTTCAGAAAGAATGCTGTTAGGAGTAAAGTATGAAACAGAATTCAATATTTACGCTATTTTTTTTCTTTTTTAGAATCAGGTGCTGTATTCACATTTGGAAAAAGCAAATTTGCTGATAATGTGCCTAGCAAGTTTTGGTTTAAAAATGACAAGCCTTTTCGCATATCATGCGGAGATGAACATACTTCTGTTGTAACAGGTTAGTGTTTAAGGTTTTTTAAAAATTGCTTTCTGTAGCAGCATTTCAGGAAAAACAAGTTAGCATTGTACTAGTATTTTCACAAATTCAAAATATTTTATTGTGAAGGTTCCTGTCCTGATCACACTGTGGTATCAGTCTGAACCCACTTATTTGAGAGTAAGACGTATTGTATCCAGTAGGATATACTTCGAAGAAAGCATGCATTGAATTGCGCTATGAAAGCCCAGTCCTGAGGCAGACTTGTATGTTATACAGAAGTAATGATGTTTGCAAGATGGTAACATGACCTTCCTGTGTTTGTGAAATGGAGAAAAAGAACACACACACACACACACATATATATGTGCAAACAAAAAATAAAACTCAATATAAGATACTCCCATACATTCTTATTTAAATTTATATAGTGTTATTATCCTAATACTTATGTAAATGTGAAATGGAAATTTAGGTGTCTTTTCATGTTGAGATACGTGCCATGAGCTTTGTTTGCATCTTCCTGGTCTAAAAACTTTAAAATGTATCATAAAAAAGCTGTTTTTTGATTAATTCAAAATTCAGTCTCTCAGTGATTTACTTTATACATATTTATCCAATATTTTCTGTCATCAAGAGAAGGGAAGCTTCTGAGAGCAGCTTGCAATCTCAAAAAACAATAAGTGATAAAGCAATAATTGTTACTCCTAAAGTAAATTTCACAAGATCCTTGAAATTGTATACTTGGTGATAATACCAAAATTCAGCAGCAACTGAAGCCATGCAGTTTACAAGTCATCATTAATCCAGGACTAGAACTGGCTGAAATATGATGATCAAAGACTTAAAAACAAGTGTTGATGTTCAAACATCATCTGAACAATCTCTTTGGGAGACCAGTCCACTGGTATCAGTTTTGAAAAATACTTACAGTACAATCCTTATTCTGGATCCACTGGCTCTTAGAGTAAGGTTACCAGATTTTTTTCAATGAATCCAGGGACACTTTTCAGCTTCCCAGTAAAAAAATGGATTTTGTCAGAGGACTGTTTTGTAAATCCGGGGACTGTCCCTGGGAAATGGGGACGTCTGGTAACCTTTTTAGAGTGGGGTGACTTTATAATTATTGTCAGCCTGGATAGCTCAGTTAGAGCATGGTGCTGATAATACCAAGGTTGCAAGTTCGATCTCTGTATGGGACAGCTGCATATTCCTGCATTGCAGGGGGTTGGCCCAGATGATCTTGAGGGTCCCTTCCAACCATTGGAGCCAGCTCCATGGGGCCGTGGGTGCTTGGACACCCACAATAATATAATTGTGGGGGCTGGGCACCCAAAAAGTCAATGAGAAAAGCCAGGCGGAAGTGGCCCTGCCTCCAGGAGAAAAGCAGTTCAGTTCCACCCTCTGCAACCAGCAAGCGAGGCACCATTTCGGGGGGTGGGTGTCTCTGCCTCTGAGTCCTAGACCCATGGAAAAGAGTGCCTAACTGGCTGCAGAGAGGAGGAGCCACCGGCGCCCCCCACCGCAATGCAGACGTGCAACATCACACACACATGCCTACACATAGTGTGTGTGACTTTGCACGTCTGCTTTGCTCAACTGAGACCCACAATCCTGAGGGTGAGATGGCACCCCTGCTTCCAGCTCTACAATATGATTCTCTGTGTTTTTGTAATTTGCAGTATATGAAGCTTACATGATTATTATTTGAGCAGGGGAGGATCAATGGCAAAAGGCCAGCCAAAGTAATTTCGCATTTTTAGAGAACCTTAAAGCAAACTCATTGGTGATCACCTTTTTTTAAAAAATATATTCTGTAGAAAATGGTAAACTTTACATGTTTGGAAGCAACAACTGGGGACAACTAGGATTTGGAACAAGGAATACTGTCAACAAGCCAACTTGCGTGAAAGGTTAGTCTCACATATGTGGTTTTATAATAGATGCCATAATTGAAAATGAGTGGAAGAATGAACTCAGTCGCTAATACTTATGGTGATTCCTAACACCACTACTATAATCGCTCTCACTACATTTGGGACATAGGCACAACTTTCATATGAGAACTGTTGAACAGCTATTGCTCCACTTTATTTAAAAGAGAGAGAGAGAGAGAAAGGAACTTGACAAAATGGATAGTATTTTTATTTCTCCCATCATTTTAAGATTTAAGGTATTTGACTCCAACGTTTTCTCCTGAAGTATGGAAATAAATCTATTTGAAAATACGCCTTCTTTTATGTTCCAAGCCCATCCTAAATAACAGGACATGTGCTGTTTCCTGTGGTTTAAACTAAGAGGCTGAGGAGTGAAAAATCAATGTTTTGGTTCGTTTCTGGCCAGAAACGCTAAAGCAAAGAGTATCAGCCTTTATTTACTCCCAGGTTAAGTGTGTATAGGACTGCAGCCTTAATGATCCATTATTATTATAAAAATGTCATTGAATTAGAACAGGTTCTATGGGCAAATTTGCAAAATGGAAAAACCGCAGCCAATAATACATTGCAAACTATTGTGTTGGTTGCTCTAGAATGAGTTCAAACCTAATTTCAGTGGCTAATGCACACCTGTGGGTTCCATGCTGGTAACTTTTAGACTAGAGTATGGAAGGTCTAGCTTTTTGCCATTTTTCCACTTACCACTGATTGGAGGTATGTAAAGTTGGAGCTTAATACATTCAACAATTTTTTTAAAAAAAATGGTAACCACTGTCTATTTAATCCTCAGCTTTAAAACCAGAAAAAGTAAAACTAGCTGCTTGCGGGAGAAACCACACCTTGATTTATACAGGTACGTCATCTATATTTGCACATCAAATATCTTATGGCCGCTTTCTGTGCACATTCTAAGAAATAGTCAGAACCTTCAAAAAAACATAAAAACATTATGTGCACCTTTTATATTGAACAAGATACTTGGTCCATCTGCTGTAAAATGGCCAGATTAGACTGGCTGCACCTTTCCTGAGGCCCGAGACAGCCTTGTTATCTGAAATTCATTAACTAGAACATCCTGTGACTAAGTGTCATCTGTATGCATGCATAGTATGTGATCTACATCTAAGTTTTGACCCTCCCTAATCCTCACTGAATAATTTTCAACTATCCTTAATAGAGCTGATTTTTAAAAAACAATATCTTGGATAAGATTTTGCTTAGCAGTAGCTAACTTGTTCAGTGTGGTTAACCCAAATAAACCTCTGGCCACATAGATCTTTCTGTGGAGATGGTAATTGCAAGGAAGTCAGCTGTTTTCTTATTGTGAATTCAGGTAGTAAATCTGATGCTGCCATCCTACTGAGATGGAAATATTCAAGGTAGCTCCTGTCAATAAATTCCTGCAAGGCATTTATCATTTATAGGAAATTCTCCTTTCCTTATCACGGTAGAATTTAAAGTCTTCAGTCATATTGTGAAATGAATAATTTTGAAAATATTTAGATCCAATTGCCATTCTTATGTCTGTTTTCCCTTGTAAATTATGTACATTTTTCATTAAACATGAATTCATTTTAATCAGGACCAAAAGGTGTCAGGTTAAACATGAGAAAGGCACATGTTGTGGTTAATTAATTTAATGCCTGTCATTAACATTTGTAGTTTGTATGTTCAAGCAAGATTGCATTTAATTAACTTTGGCCTGAGTACACATACTAATTGATTCTCATTGCTAGCTGAGCCTTTACCTGTAGCGCAGGCGGGCTAACTTGTGAATCTTCTGGTGTTGCTGAGCTACAGCTTCCTCGGCCCCATTGCAAATTGTCTATCTCCGAGGTTCTTTTCCTTCTGTTTAGAAGGGAAGGAATAAAACTAGTCATTCCCAATTGTAAATATTGATTTCCGGCCATGAGCAGAAACTACTTTTACTATGTTATGCATATTCCAGTAGTATATTTTTGGAATGTAGAATCCTGCTGCAGAGCGATGATTCTTAAGAACTTAAATAGGAATTTCTACAGGCAGTCTTTGAGCATTTGAGGGCACCAGGGATCGACCTTTTGTACATGGGTGAAAATAAACTTGAGCTGGTCTGATTTTTTTAGGTTTTGCTGTTGCTTCAGATGAGAGTGTGCTTATTCTACATGTGCTTTTCTGTGTGCAGAACAAGGAAATGTTTATGCTGCTGGAGGTAACAGTGAAGGGCAGTTGGGATTAGGTGACACAGAGGAAAGAAGCACATTTCATCTAATTAGTTTTTTTAGCAACCAGCACAAGATCAAACAGCTGGCAGCTGGATCCTACACGTCAGCAGCACTAACTGGTGAGCCCAACAGCTAACACAAATATTGTGTGTGTGTGTGTGTGTGTGTGTGTGTGTGTGTTATTTGAGGCCTTTTATATTTTCCAGTTGACTTTTGTGGAAGCCTGATAAAAAAATCACTTTGTATATATCCAAGGACAAATGTATTGTTGCAAATACTGGGTGAAAATGTTGATGATTTTGACAACTTGATACAAGTTTCCAGAAACATCCTTACTTGGTTCCTAGTTCTTGACTGAGGTACATCACTGAACAGCAAATGTTTTGCATTGCTTAACTCTTAGGAAAGTATCCTGCCCTACAATTATTTATTGGGTTTTCCTATAATTTTAGGGGGAAATTTTGTGAGTATCCGAATATTATGAACCTATTTAGGTGTATAATAGCATATATTTATATTCAAGTGTGTCTTTGTAGGCCCTTTGTAGCTTGACAGTTTGACTGCTGCAGTCTCCTAGCTTTCAGATTGAACTGCTCTTAAATGTAGCCATTTTCTGTGTAATTTAATTTCATTGCTGTCTTGATTTAAGAGAGAAATAAGCTTAGATAGGAGGGCATAGCATTTAGCAATCTGTTTCTAGATACAACATGCAGTTTCTCATGCATGGGGTGGGGGTGGGGGTCATGGATCCAGTGAAGTTTTTACTGTGATTTTTGAAATTCAGCTCTCTATCATTTCATATACTATATTACAATATGCTTTTAAATTTCCGCTCCACCAAACTCCTCGGGATAAAAACACCCTATGTTGTATTGCAAGGACTGCATTTCAGGAATCACAATATTGAGGTGTTGCTGTAAATTGGAAATACCATGTGTGGAGTGTGCTAGCTCCACAACCTCATTCAAGTCGCCCTGCACAATTTCAGTGGTGAGTGTCTCATGGAGACTTCTGCATGATGTAGAATGCTGGAAATCAGGATTCTAAACTGAATGGGGAGCCCACATGGGTAGAAGTAGGCTCTGTGCTCCATACAGTTGCCCTCAAACATGTGGAGGGAAAGGGGTTTTGCAAAGCACAGCAGCCATGATACAGTGGCCACGTAAGCCCTGAATAGGACTTACATGGCCACTAGATCATGGATCCTGGGTTTTGTAAAGCCACCTTATTTAAATAAGTAAATAATACACTTACAAAACTCTCTTTTCTTTTAAGAGGATGGACAGCTTTTTATGTGGGGGGACAATTCCGAAGGACAAATTGGTTTGGCTGATGAAGCTAATGCATATGTTCCTCATCAAGTGGATGTTGGTAAACCCATTTCCTGGATCTCTTGTGGATACTACCACTCCGCTTTAATAACACGTAAGTGTGGAAATCTGGAGAGATGCAGAGGTGTGGTGTACTTTCAATCATTAAATCCAATTATGCCCCTTATAGTAGTTTGGGATTAGATTACCTGTCATTACTTGGTTAAGAGTTTGGATTCTGTTTTTGCTTGGATATATGCTACTAGTTTGGTGGTGGTCAAACTCTTATAAAGTATTGATCATGAACCTATCAATCTCTGCAAAAATTGTTTGGTCTTATTATTTGGGGAAAACATAATCCTTAACATACAGATAGCTGAGATAAATAAACTGACAGATTCTGTACATAGAAGCTATGAATTTTGAGCATTAACTATTGTAGTGGGAAAATGGTAATGGAATTTATTGACTGTTGAAATAAGATCAGTAGTCATATAAAGCTGGTAATGAATTTATTTCTGTAATCTGATCTTTTTGCAATTTGTGCAGAGTTGTTGCAATATAGTTTGATGCTGATTAGCTTATTATTATTATTATTAATCTAGTGATGGACCTGTAATCTAAAAATAAAGTGGTGGTGTATTTAAGTTTAAATACAGCCCTGTCTTATAAGATACATTTGTCATAAAGGAGACATGCAAAAAATGCTTCTTTTGTCCTAGCTTTAGTCTCAGTCTTGCTGCTTTGTTGTTTTCTTACAGGAGATGGAGAACTTTATACTTTTGGGGAGCCTGAGAATGGAAAACTAGGTCTTTCAAAAGAGCAACTGAAAAACTACAAGGTCCCACAACTTGTTTCTGGAATTTCTGGTAGGGCCAGTAAGGTTGCCTGTGGAGGAGGACACACAGTAGCGCTTGCAGGTATACTAGCTTCTTACTCCTCAAATTGTGGGCTCATGTTTTAATCCCCACAATCCTAAACTGCTGAATCCACACATTTAAATGGGTCCACCTACATACGACTCAGCATATTGGATGCCGTATGTCAAAGATGGTGGAGACGATTATAAAATAGCTGCTTAGTTTCTGTTGAAATAATTTAGCAAAATTAATTCGCAAGGTGTCAGCGGCAAATGGATGTAGTGATGGAAATTGTAGAGCAAAACTAAGTAAAGAAAAGCTATTTAAAAGTGATGGAAGAAGGGGCAGAATTGGCTAAGAAAAGGGACAGTGTGAAGCATCTATCTAGAGGCAGGTCCACACCATACATTTAATGCACTTTCAACACATATTTAAAGCACATGAGTTCTTGGGAACTGTGGTTTTCCCCACACAGAAGGTCCCAGCATCCTTAACAAAGTATGGTTCCCAGGAATCCTTGGGGGAAGTCATGGGCATTAAATGTACATATTATGTGATTTAAATGTATGGTGTGGATCTGCGTATGATCAGTGGTCCTCTTATATGATGTAGAGTTTTAGTGCTGGGTTTACACCATTTGCACATATGCACAGTACTAGAACTAGTAGCTAAATTAGCTGTCAGTCTGGTGGTGATTTTACATAACCAAAGCAGAGACAGTGAAAAGCCAGCAACACTCAGGTCTTTGGCATGCTACCACTCAGGCTGAATCCTATGTGTTCTGGTTGATTCCTCTTACTGACAACTAGGCTGAGATGTTAGTGAGACTAGACCCTGCATAAGGGAATGGGGTAAAGGTGTTTACTATTCTAAATAACATCTAACCCTCTACTGAGGCTTTTAAAGAGGTGTGGTTTTGTTTTGTTTCCTTGTTTTTTTGCTTCTGTATCTTCCAGCAGAGGGAGCTTTAATATTTTATTTAGTATAATATTTTGGGTTATGTAATATGATATTCTTAGAATGATATTATGGGTTTAAATATATTGGTTATTCTCATTTTTTAAAATCTCTCTCTCTCATTACGTTTATTTTAAAGTACAAGGCCTGGTGTACGCATCATATTGAACCATAGGCTAAAACAAAATGTGGTTTAGTGTGAACACATTGCATGTTGGTTCATGCTGCTCAGTTCCAGTGGTGCTCCTCCTTCACTCCTGCTAATGTGTAGTAGACATATGAAATGTTGTTTCCTCCAAACCACAAGCAGAAAATCAAGAGCAATTCTTGGTTACTACTCAACTACGCATTGATGGTTGGAAGAGACATAACTGTATTCAGATGACATGACAAGTCACATTCTGCGGCATGCCAGGAATTGGGGAGGAACAGCATGGGAACTTTTGAGCAGTGTGCGCTAAGAAACTTGGAGGATGGCAAACTATGGATAGAATATTAATCTCATGTATGTTTTTCAGAGGGGAAGGTCTACACATTTGGCCTTGGCCAATATGGGCAGCTTGGACATGGTACATTTATTTTTGAAATTTCTGAACCAAAGATAGTGGATTGTTTGAGAAAGCATAAAATCTGTAACATTGCCAGTGGGGAAAATCATACAGCTTTAATAACAGGTATGTATGCGGTTATCTGTGAAACGTATTTGCAATGCTATTGGTGTATTTTTGTGCATAATACAAAATTTCCCTGTTTTTAAATCTGCCAGGTCACAGAGAGATACGTAAAACTTTTCCTATGAAACATTTTAAATAAAATTTTCTCAAATTAAGACTCAGAACAGCTGAAAGGGACCCTCTGGGGCTCAGGGCAAGTTATATAAACAGAAACTCCAGGGAGTGTCATTGAAGAAAGCAATGCTTCTATTGTTTGAATCAGTTGTTCCTGCTGAAGGGGCATTTCTAAGTTTGACAGAGCCTTAAGCAACAGGGTGGGACGTGGGTGGCGCTGTGGGTAAAACCTCAGCGCCTAGGACTTGCCGGTCGCATGGTCGGCGGTTCGAATCCCCGTGGCGGGGTGAGCTCCCGTCGTTCGGTCCCAGCGCCTGCCAACCTAGCAGTTCGAAAGCACCTCCGGGTGCAAGTAGATAAATAGGGACCGCTTTATAGTGGGAAGGTAAACGGCGCTTCCGTGTGCTGCTCTGGTGCCGGTTCGCCGGAGCAGCTTCGTCACGCTGGCCACGTGACCCGGAAGTGTCTGTGGACAGCGCTGGCTCCCGGCCTCTAGAGTGAGATGAGCGCACAACCCTAGAGTCTGTCAAGACTGGCCCGCACGGGCAGGGGTACCTTTACCTTTACCTTTACCTTAAGCAACAGGGGGACTTGGAAGAATATGTGTTTGTATTTGTTTGCAGTTCAGGAAAGCGGGGTAAGAGTGTCCTTTTGGTGGAATGGGGGAAGGAGATGACTCTCTGAGATTTTATAAGTTACCAAATATTTAATATGTATAAATGGAGGTGACAAGACCCTGGTGGTCTTAAACATATTTCATAGTAATTCTTATCTATATGTGGTTTAATAAACAAAACAAAAAACCATGCAACATGTAGAGCACAGTCCTATATTTGCCTCCTCAAAATGGATCTCAGTAAATTCAATGGGGTATACTCTCTGGTGTGAGTATTGCAGTGACATTTGCTTAGTTCATATTCAGTGGCCAAACCATGGGCTGAGCATTGGGTCATGCTTGAGGCTTGTGTGCTCTTTCCTCCACAATGTCTCCTTCACATTTTCTGACATACTCCCTGGTGCAGGCAAGGCATAACTGGTAATTAAGTCTGAACTGGACAAACTGGTATGCCTACAAATTAGAATGGGAATCTATGGGTTCATGATGCATATGTGTGATTTAACCCATTCTTATGATTTTAATGGAAATTGCGAACCAGACAAGAATATCAGTGGCAGCTGCTGAAGTGCTTAAGACAGGCTTAATGGGAAGCACTCTTTTCAGAAGAGTGCAAAACCTGGCTTGTAGTACTCAGTTACCAATCGTGATTATACATCTTAATTTAATGAAGTCATCAAGATCACTGAAAAAATCTCCACACTGTGCGATAAATATATTCACTAGATGTGTTTTCCTGTTCGTATGCTAATTTTATTTTAGCATAATTAATGTAATTCAGAAGATACATGACCCTCCTGCTAATGATGCTAGCGGTTTTTCTGCTGCAAATCTATTTTCTGATCAGCTTGCCTTCTCTAGTTTAATCAGCTTTTATGTACTTCCTATAGATTTGGCTTAGTAGCTGTCCATTTTTCATGGCCTTAATGGTCCTAGTGGTTGATGAAGATTTAGTATTGAAGAATTAATACCTGCGTTGTAAATAGATGTTCAGGTTTTTCAGGTAAACTTGAGGAAGCGGGGTAATCCTGAAGGCTAGAATGCAATATCTACTCTTGATACTTGGAGCACTAACTCCTTATTTTTACTGGTTCAATGGTTCCATTAGGAAGCAATTGACATGGAAAACTTGAGAATGTCAACATTCCAAAACATTCAAATGTAATAATATTATGAACATCATTTTCATAGCTATATATTTTACATTAGCCAGATTAACTTTTCTTTTTTTGTTTTCCTTCCTCTAGTGGAAAGACCTATGTTACAGGTTAAAATACTTATTTCAGAATTTTTGCTCTTGGAAAGAAAGTGATTCTCCTTTCTAATTAGATATTGTGGCTTTACCCACTGCTTTTTACACACTGCTGCATTACATGTTAGTTAACATGCTTCTTTCTCCACACTTAGAGAACGGCCTTATGTACACCTTTGGAGATGGACGGCATGGCAAATTAGGGCTTGGGGAAGAAAATTACACAAATCAGTTTTTTCCTACGCTATGTTCCAATTTTTTGGGGTTTGCTATACAGTCGGTAAGGCCTCATTTTTTCTTCATGCTCTGAAATACTAATTCAGTATATCTCATGTTGTACTTAAAGGTACCATATTTAGAGGTCATCCATATGTTTATACCGTGCTATATTTTTAAATTGTAGATGAGCACTGGAGACATTTGTATTTCTTGGTATTTTTTAAAAAATAATTGGTTTACTTTTTCTCTTTAGATAGAAAAATAGATTTGTATGAGATGTTTCTTCATGATCAAGGCCAGTGCTGTGCTATATGCACTGTAAACTGTTTGAAGGAATGAACATCTTTAAGCAAATTTCTTAGATTCTACAGAAGATTCTTAGATTTCCGTATAGCAGTTGGGATATAAATCTCTGCTACTTAATGGATTTTTTGACATCAAGGCTATGCCCAGCCTGTCACTATTTTGCCAAAATAATCAAATTAGGTTGAGGTATCAAAACAAGTTTGCCAAAAAGGCACACTGTTTCTAGCCCTTCCGCAATTTCTTCACGGACAGAGTGAGGGTGAGTGACTTAAGTCTCCCTGAGACAATCACTTAGAAAAAGAGCACCACCAAATGGTAATCTCACACCAATATCTCATTTCTTTCCATTTAGAGTCTCATATTTGTCACGATGACCTTGCTCAAAATACTATGATTTGGAAATGATGCATAATGTGTTGAAGATTGTACCAAATCATTAGGAGTGTGCTTTCTGCTTAGGTTTCCCCTTCCTATGTACCTGCAAAGTTTACAGCCTCCATTAATCCCTGCATTGACTTTGTACTGTAGGTTTCCTGTGGTGGTTGTCACATGCTAGTTTTTGCCACACCGAGGCCTAAAGAGCTGGGTGAAACTCATGTGTCAGACCAAAAGGAACACCACTTGTCTGCTGTGGTCTCTGAAGTGGGTGGAGATGCATTAGTAATAGATACCTTCCATCGGACGTTATCAGCACGCTTGCGGCGGAGAGCGAAGGTATATTTTAAACTGTTTCTACTGAGCTTCAAAAAATGTCAAAAGACAACATGATCACACCTAGTTGCTATGCAACAAATCACCATCGGGGGCAGTCAAGGCTGTATATGCCAAAGGCGAAGAGATTTGCTAGGAAACACTTGGAGAACTGCTTGACTTTCAATCTTAAAATCTCCAGGCAGCTGTACAAAAAAGTCCTGAGATCCAAGATGGTAAACCCTCCCTAAGTTTTTTTTTAATTGAAGAGTGCTATGAAAATATCTGCATTCTAAGAAAATAAATAGCACATCAAACTTCCATGCTATAGTTGACTGGTAATTTATTGTGGTAATAATTCCTTTATTATGTCTTTCTTTAACTGAACAGTAGGTGCAGCCTCTAACTTGCATGACTGTAGTTTTACTCATACATGCAGTTTGAACTTACTATAGCCTTGGTATTTTCATCTCTCCTGAATCTGGCCAGGGAAGACCCAGCACACATTGTAGATGATTTCCTGACTTCAAGCATTACTGCACTGTGGGCAGATTTACAGCGCTCATTCTAGGAAAATGAAAAGCAAACACTGCCCTCAATCCCTCAATCTACCCCTCATTGTATCACTGTCCTTTATTGGTTACCTTGAAGTGACTCAAAAGCTGCTATGCTTTCTTTTCACCCTTTCACAAGGACAAATCACCGGAACAGGTTAACCGGCTGGTACGAACACTTCCTCCACTAGGAGAAGGTCCTTCAAAGCTTGCATCCTGTGCCATCAGCAACACTATTCCCCTTGGTGTACTCAGATCAAACCACCTTGACTCAGAGGCAGCTAATGGAAGTCAAGGCACCCAATCTGCTTTGGATGGTGAAACAGGTAAACTAATCACCAGTTTCTGTTATGCTCCCATCAATCATTTGTGGGGGTTTTTGAGCATCAGAGGTCCTTAAGACTGCAATGCAATTATCACTTAGAGTCTCACTTGCTGATTAAATAATCAGTTGTGATACTGAGCAACATAAAGACAGGAAAAGTGCAGTACATCTACATAACCTGGGCAGGGTTATGTGATTGATTTTTTTTCCTTTGCACCATGGCCTCATTTGCCTGCCACTGAAAACTTAGCTTATAGTTTACTGTGAGCATGCCAATCTGAGTGTTCAGAAGAAACTACAATCCCAGGCTTAGCATTATGTCTGGACCAGAGACTGTAGTTTGCTTTGCTCCATACAAACCAAGATCTGTACTTAAGTTTTGCTTTTGACTTACGGATTGTGGTTTGTTTGAGCAAAACAATCTGCTATATCTGGTTCAGACATAACATAAAGTCATGGTCTGTGGTTTTTTCCTCCCATGTGCTGGTAGGAAGGAGAAAATTGGCCCAGACTGCATGTTCATGGTAAACCATTAACTATTGTTTAACTAGACACGTGAACTGGGCCATGAGAGATCTGGTAATGGGGTCTCTGTGCTTTCTTGCTTGCTTTTCTCAAATAAGCCTCCCCACCTCCATATTTGCTGCCATTTGACCCATAGGGCAAGCAAAATATGCAGGCATCATTATGGACAGAAAACACATTCTTCCTTTTATTGTATTTACTGAAACAAGATTACTCCTCCTGCCAGTTGGGACTGCCAGGAATCCTTCTGTTTCAGTTCTTTCTCGGTAATTAGAGGAGCATCCAGACTTCCTTTTCCGCAAATAAGTGCATACATGAATAACTGTATATCCTGTATTTTGTTTTAAAGGAGATAAGAAAGAGGAGAAAAATGATGCAGAAGAGAGCTCAACAGAAGATGATTCAGATGAAAATGAGGGTAGAACCCTTGGGAGCACCACAGATGTCTTGAATATGGTAATATTTATTTATTTATTTTGTCTCCACAGATCTCAGGGGGCTCACAACATAAAAATACAATATAAAAGCACAAAGGACATGATAAAAACACGAACAAAAGATCCTACAAACCAACAGCCCCCTCCCACAAGCACATCTACTACTAGTGATTGTATTTATACTTTGGTTTGTGGCTGAGGTATAACCGTTTTCCTGTGGAGTGTCCGGTGGCAGTAGCGACAGCAGGAAGAGCACAGGAATCTTTCCTAGGCCACTTCCACACTCCACTGTTACAACATAGAGAGAAAATGGTTTAATATGGACATAATGCTCAACTATGGTTTAGTTTTTCAGGAATGGGCCATGGGCTTGTGCAACACATTTCTCCTCTCCTTCAGTATGACCACGAGGAGATCAAAAACGTTCACGTCTGTTTTCAGTTAATCACAGTTTAACACTATGATCAGCCTATATATAAACTGATTAATTTTCACTATGGTTTATTGAAACGACTCAACTTAATGAAAACTGTTACAAAGTAGACCTGTTTTAGTAAACAAAGTTAAGTCTAGCCACAGTTTAGCTTGGCAACTTAATACTAAACTTCCAGTCTCCTTGCAGCTGCTGGAGAAGGAGGTTGTGGTGCACAAGCCCAAGTCCACTTTGATTTTACTGGGGACCTCTGTAGTGTAGTATTTAGGTAGCAATAAAATTTGCATAGTTCTGGGTATATGTTTTGCATTAATGTTAGTTAAAAGGATCAGGTAGGAGGGGATAGGAAAGACCTCTGCCTGAGATCTTGGAGAGCTGCTACCCCTCACAGTAGACAGTAATGTGCTAGATAAAGGTAAAGGTAAAGGTACCCCTGCCCGTACGGGCCAGTCTTGACAGACTCTGGGGTTGTGCGCCCATCTCACTTAAGAGGCCAAGGGCCAGCGCTGTCCGGGTCACGTGGCCAGCGTGACATCGCTGCTCTGGCGAGCCAGAGCCGCACACGGAAACGCCGTTTACCTTCCCGCCAGTAAGCGGTCCCTATTTATCTACTTGCACCCGGGGTGCTTTCGAACTGCTAGGTTGGCAGGCGCTGGGACCGAGCAGCGGGAGCGCACCCCGCCGCAGGGATTCGAACCGCCGACCTTTCGATCGGCAAGTCCTAGGCGCTGAGGCTTTAACCCACAGCGCCACCTGTGTCCAATGTGCTAGATAGGCAACATGTTTTACCAGGCAGAAGACAGATTCTTACATTGCTATAATTCTGGTACTTTGGGCATCAGGCAATTAGTCTGGAAGGTATGTTGAGATCTTCCAGTTAAAAAGCAGAGTTCATGAATGTGTATCTAATGTTATTTTGTTAGCTAGTTACTGTTATTTACTACTCATCTTAAAATACTTTCCAGACCCATGTGATGAGAGTGAATCCTGAGGACCATTCCTTAGAGTTAGCACCAGTACAGAAACAGAAGGTACTGGCAATTTATATATGTATTTTATCTTTTTATTTATTTGTTTATTTTTTTAAAAAAATATTTTATCTAAAATGTGCTTATCTTTCCTGTTGCTATAAAACTACAGTAACTCTACTGATTCTAGTTTTAAAAACCCCCAAAACAGGTAAATTTTAAATATGCCTTAAATAAGAGTTGAAACAATTAAAACAATTTAATGCAGCTTTTGTTTCCGGGAACATATTTAGGATAAGGGCAAATCTTTCCCCACACCAGGTTGCCTTTCTGCTTATTACTAGCAAAAGGTTTATATACATTGTAGTTATTTTCAAAATACAACCTATTTTGACCAGTATACTTTTTCATCAGAGGGCTGCATTGGGAAAGCAGGCAGGAGAATCCTGCTGTGCAAGTGGAATTGTGCTTATGCTTCTCTGAATCTTGCCCATTTTCTTCTTCATCTTTTATATTACCTTCATTTATGATCCTCTTCCATCCTGTCAAGCTGCTTATATTCCTTTTTCATGTTCTGATTTATTTGCCTTTTGTCTTCCTCTCATTTTATTTGTAACACTCTCCTTTCTTTTGTCCCCCTTTTCTTTCTTGCTTCCCATGCGGAGTAGAAGAAAAATAAACATGGGAAACTGGATATTCATGGTAAGGGTGGGATGAAAGAGTCTGTTCCTCCCCAAGCTCAGAAGGGTTTGGAATTGGGTGGTGCATCTTCTCAGGTGGAACCTACACATTCGGAGTGTCTAGGAAAGGATCCCAATTTAGAAAAAAGTTTTTACGATGCTTTTGTGAGGAAAATTAAGGCTGGTAAAAAGTACTCGAAAAGTAAGTCTGCACAGGCCATTACTGATAGGGCACTGAAGCCTGACACTGACCAGACTATTAAAAAAGAATTTAAAGTAGCAAAAAAGGGAAAATTGGACCAAGTAAATTCTAGTTCAACCCCTCAGGAGCTGCCATTCAGCCATGCTAGTGATGGTATGATAGAAAAACACTATGTGGATTGCCAGGAAAAGAAAGCAGAAGCTAAAGTAGTGAAATCTGATAAATATAGCAAAATATATGTGGAAGGTAAAGAAAACAATGAAAAACAGAGAGAGTTTAAACACAAGGAGATATTTATGAAGCAAACAGCAGTAACTGTGTCATCATCTTCAAGTGAGGAAACTAGTAACGAGTCAGCAAAATATGTTCTTCAGATAAACCAGTATAATTATGGCAAAATAACAAAGAGAGAAATGGATGTAGAAAACAGAAATATAAACTGGGAGAAGGAGCAAAATAAAGAAAAGGAGTGTTTTGAAGATACCAGTATGCAAGCTCAGAGTGAAGAGAATGAAAATATAGAAAGTTCAGATAAGGCTGCCAAGTTAGAAGAGAATCTTGAAAGTGTGCAAGACAATGAAGAATGTGGAGTTGTTGCAGAAGAAGCTGAAAATGAAGAAGAGAAGCAAGATGGAAAAAATGACAGTGAAGTAGAAACTGAAGGAGAAGAAGGTGAAAATGAATCAAATAAAGAAGATGACCCTGTAGCCATCAATAGAGATGAAGAAGTTAAAATGCAGTCTAAAGCAGAAAATGTGGATAGGCTGGAGAATGAGGCGGAAGAAGGGCAAGTTGACACTGATTTTGAACTGCAAGAGGAAGAAGCAGAGGAAGATATAGATGAGGCTGTAAAGGAAGAAAAATATGAAAACATAGAGGAGGGTGAATTTGTAAAGGAGATTGAGGTGGTAGAGGAGGAGCAAGAGAAGAATGAGTGGGTGGAAGAGGAGAAAGAAAAAGAGAG